>NC_136304.1:10710162-10956871 GCF_964198595.1 Lampetra fluviatilis
TGGTGGGATTTAATGGCTGCGTCGCATGGCTTCCCCTGTCTTTGTTTTGTGTGTGCGCGTGTGTGTGTGGAGAGAGAGAGAGAGGCGGGGGGGGGGCATGCGACGAGGAAGGTCGCTAAACAAAGGGGAGACGGAGTGACGAAATCAGAGGCGTGCGTTGAGTGTTGTTGAGCGAGCCGCGTGGAGGCTGAACCCCCACTACCACCACCACCACTACCGCCACCACCACCACCCCGAGGGCAGTGGCCGTGTAAATGAGACACAGGAACGGCGCGGAACAAAAAGTGACGCAGATCGACGGTGCCCCAAGTCGTGCCCCACTATTCATTAACGCGGGGGGTGGTGGGGGGTGGCATCGGTGGTGCCACACACAGCCACTGCCCTGCGCGTCCAGTCACAATCGTGCAGCGTTGGCGTTGGGGGTGTTTGGAGCAACGCTGCGGTTACGAAGGGCGTTTGAGCTGGGTTAGAGAGCCGGGAGTACACATTCGCGTTGTAAGGGAAGAAGAACTCGGGTTCTGTAGGACTGCAGAGATGTCAGCCAGCGCTACAGTCTGCATTTACCAGTGCGGGCTAGAGGCAGCCTTTACTCGTAGGGGCTTTGGTTTATTTTAAACGAACGTGGCAAGTTCAGAGCCGGGGTGGGCAACCCGCGGCTCTGTACGCACTGCTTCGTGACGTAGTGAGTGCGTGTGTGTGTCGTCACATCCGTTGCAGCTCTTGAAATATTGAGTTTTGTACCGAATTCGAATGTTTTCTTTTGTTATCATCTGGTTTAGAACAAGAGTCAACGTTGAATTATAACACGAGATTGCGAAGGAGAGTTAAAGTTGCTCGGAACAGGGGCTATGATCTGTCTAATCCTTAATACGTGCTGGACATTGGCACACAGTGTGTCACCGTAGATGGTGAGGCCTGTATCCATCCAGCAGTGGATTGAATAATTACATGTAAGTGACACGCCTGCCGTGTCACCTCGCGCCGCACGGGGACAGCTGCCTCTGGGAGTTCCCTCGGAAAAATGTTTGCGATGAGTTGTAACGTCACCAACCAACAACGCCACGTGCATGCACAGAGTAATATTATTCCACTGTGCCTGTAACAATAACAACGACAAATGCACGAGGTTTTGATTTTACCAGCTGGTGCTGTAACCTCAGGTAAAGAGATTGTTGTTGTTGTTGCTGTAACTTCTGCGTGTGTGGGACGCGTCACCCACTCCGCACACAATGGGACTGCCGAACAGCGGCGCTTATTATTATTTATGTATGGAACGCATGAACTTTGGAAGCTGAAAACCAGCATTGATTTTCTGACACGATTAATAAATCACCATCGAGCCCAGGAGCCACCTCCCCGCGCGAGTTACAATGGCGAGCTGCTGTAAACAAGTTCGCGCGTGTCACCTGTGCCGATTCGACACCACAGTAAATATGCGCGCAGAGCTGCCCCTACGGTAGGCAGCGAGTCGGGGCGACCGCCCCGGGACCCGCGCTTTGGGGGTCCCCGCGTTTCGACGGATATCACACTTTTAGTTTGAAGGCACCGGGGGTGAGGGGGGGGGGTTGTCTCGGGCCCTTCACCCCGCTGTGTACGGTGCTGTATAGACGCGTGAGGGACGCGTGTGCAAGGGGGCCTCGGTCACGTGTTCTCAGGCAAATTGTGACGGATTGAATTCTACACTACCTCGGTCGCCGAATCGCAGACGCGTTCGCACACGGGGTTACGTTGACCACATAGTAAAGATTGTTCAGACGCTGGCCAAGCAGACCCAGGATGTGAAGTAGCATTGATAGTGGATCCCAGAAGGGTCCAAGCTAATGACGGCTCTTCACTCATTGTGTAGTTGTGCATGACTTGTGCGTACCACGCTCTGCGGATGATGAGACGCTCCGGAAAGTAAAACCGCACCTAGGATTTTGCACGGTTGGCTACGTACGGTGCGAAAGAAGTTCAACATACAAGACGCGATCCCAAACTTGTGCCCGGTGTCAATAAAGTTATATAAAATCTGGTAAAAAAAAACACATAACTACAGCTACCTGATTAAAACGCACAACCCAAACTTTTGCTTCCAACTACAGGGGACAACATGTGTGTCTTTTAATCCAGACAATACGGTGTACTGCGTGTGGTATCCCTGCATTTGAGCATGGCCAAGTGTTCCAACATGAGTAGTAGATTGTTGTGGTTCTTTTGTGTGCGGCAAATGCATAACCGCGTGGATGACGTCGGGTGCACGAGTCTATCATGTGGGGAGTGGTAGTGGATTGGGCCACGAACCCGGTCACCCGAGTTCGATTCCCGCTCACGACCAATAACAGTGGCGAATATTTCAACGGGTCCTGGGCCTACCCCTAGGCCGACTCAGCCTCAAATGGATTTCTTTAGCACCGTGGAAACATCACCACTGGAGTAACAACGGCGGCCGAGCGTGGTGCTTGCCTCCCATCCCCCGTTATGTGCCGGCTATCATGGGCGCTTGCTAACAGCACTTGCCCCAACATTCTATCGAGTCTTTACGGGTGATCTTTGTCTTCGTGAGCCCAAGCGAAAGCCTGTCGAGCTGACTGACGTTTGTCAAAGCAAACGCCGCGAGCGAGACCAACGCAGTCCTGGTTGTAGGTGGCGATGTGGACAACCGTTCCCTTTGAAAGCGCTGTCACGGGCGGTGATCAATGCGAGGAACTTGGGGCAATGGCGCGAGCTTGCAGCGTCCTGGGAATGCTGATGACGACGACGATGAGTGACGGGGCCATCGAGGACGCTACAGTGGTTGGTGAGCTCGCACGCGTCCACGCGCATGACACCGCCGTTTGCTGACTGCGCCCCACTGGGACGAGTGTGCGGACCGTGACAGCTGAATGACAGAGGCCCGATGCTGTCATCAAAGCAAGGTTGGGAGCGTTTAAGCTCGTTCATCTGTCTCTCCTTAACCGGGGAGAGAGGTATGGGTGGGGGGGCATGATAACTATCCCGATTCGATTGTATTCTTGCGTACGTTGGCAGCTGCAATGTGGTTCGGGATGTCGAAACCAATGTCGAGCGTTGCTGGCCACGACGGGAGGGCTTCAGCATAGAGAGAGAGAGAGCGAGTTCGTGTCGTGTCGCTGTTCCTCCTCCGTTGAAGGGGCGCAGGCTACAGTGCGTTGACTATGTGGTCCATAGTTTGAGTTGCATGGCCACAATCGCACGACTGAGGCGTGTCTATTTAATGTTCCATTCGTGAAGGAGATGCGCGCTTCTCGTAACGATCATCCAATATGAGCCGACAAGTACTACAAAGTTGTATCGCTACTAGGGAACCTACCCTCATTTAAAACCGGGCCACGTTATTCAAATTGTTATCAAATGGGTCGCCGTGGTGGCGAGATGTTAACTACCTCGCCTGGTGTACAGGAGGTCGTGGGTTCGACGCCGACCCTGACGCCTGCTGGATATTTGGAGTTTGTGTGACTCTCTCTCCGATGGTTGCGTGATCCGGTTTTTCCCCTCCACATTTAGAATCAACGTGCGTTTATGGTGTTTGTTTGCTATTAATTTCCACGTGAATGGCCACTTCGTTGAGCTATGGCTTGTGATAGCCAGGTCGCTTTTGGAGAAGAGCTATATAGCTCAGTGGGCCTTACCTGGTACAACAAGTATAGTTTAAAAATAGTTTCAATAGGTAAAAAAAAAGTATGCCCAAAACTTTGAGCAACAAACCAGCAGTGCAAAAGGCCTCCTGGCCACGGTGCGATGCAATTGTTTTGTGGAAGTTATCCCCGGGGGCTTCCGCCTCTTATACACACGCAGTGAGTTAACAGCAGTGCATCACCCGAGAAGCCTCGCCCCGTCGCTTCAAACTGCCGCGCCCGGGGAGATCGAATCCGAACCGGCGACTCCATTGCATCGCACGTTCAGTACCGCGGGCTACTCCGCGGCAGCATTGAAATAAATCGCAAATGCCAGGGGCAAAGGGGGCGGCCCTGCAATTCCCTCGCGCGCGACGCCGCCGCTCGACCCTGTCTCTTGGCGGTGTTCACCCGTAAATGGAGTCCTTGTCTCTCTTGACGCTGTCGCCCGACGCGGAGCCGAGCGGAGGAGGCTGCGGGTGCCCGTAGGGCGGCGCGTGCAGCGGGGGCCCCGGGGGCAGGTGGTGGTGGTGGTGGTGCAGGCCCCGGGGGCCGTGCGGGTCGCCGTAGACAGACGCGGCCATGGCCGGCGTGAGCCCGTCCAGACCTCCGTACGGGAGCTCCTCGTACTGCCGACAAGCACACGGCGGGGGGAGATACGGGGTTGCTAACGTGCGGTGCAAAAGAAGTTCAACGTACATGTGTGTCGACATACATACATGGGGGGGGGTGAATGTTGTGCACGTGGCGCTCGACTGAATGCATTGGCGGCAACTCAAAGCGTCTCTCGTCACATCTCAACCACGGCAATGGCCCCCAGTTGCAGTCCCGTCAATGGACGCCCCGGTGGCAGCTGTCTCTGTGCGGCAAACTATGTACGGAGCACCAGCCTGCGTTTGCCAATGGACATGAGGCCGGTGAGTGTCTGTTTGTTTACTTGCTACGGCAGGAGGGGAGCGGCGGTGATTTTGCACTCCCGTCGTGTTTTTCCTAGTGCTTGTTGTTGTAACGCTCTGACCCCGTGCCCCTTTACTGGACAAATGTCGAAAAAAAGAGCTTTATAGCTCATCGGATTCCTCCTGCAGCGCACGTAAATATTCGTATGATGATTATGCCACGACTCATGGGTGTAGCTGCTCCAGGGCGTCACAACAGGGGACACGGCCATAGTGAGCCGGGTTCACTACCGTGCCATCGAACTCGCGCGTGAGCGAGCGGGACACGCGGCGCTGGGTGTGCATAGCTACGAGTTGAGAGCCGTGCGGGGTTTCGTGTCCCTGTAAAGACCAACCCCCCATCCCCCCATCCCCACAGCAGTCAGTGACGGCAGTGGTCGGGAGACGAACACGGAGTCAAATTCTCGCGAACGTGCACACATTCACTCACACATTCACTTACAAGTTCAATTACACACACATTCACACATTCACTTACAAGTTCAATTACACACACATTCACTAACGCATCCACTTACACACGCATTCACTCACACATTCACTCACACACACTCCCTCGCTCAGACTTTCACTCACACACATTCACTTCACACATTCACTTCACACGCACACACACACATTCACACACGCACATTCACACACGCACACACAAGACAAAGATCCCCCGTATAGCCTTAACAGACTGTAGGGGCAAGTGCTGTTAGCGAGCACCTATGAAGGCCAGAAAGGTACACGAGGGGGTGGGTGGCCAGCACCACGCCCGACCGCCTTTGTCTCCCCAGTGACGATGTTTACACACCTCACCAGGTACTCATTTGAGGCTGAGTCGACCTAGGGGAGGCCGGGACCGGTTCAGATAATCTTCACTGGTGTTGGCCGTGAGCGGGAATCGAACTCGTGTCGCCAGGTTCATAGCGCAGCGCGCTAACCGCTACACTACCGCTCCCCTCACACACACACTCACACACGCACACACGCACAAAGACAAATATCCTCCGTACCGTCTTCAACCGACTGTTGGGTCAAGTGTTGTTACCGAGAACCTATGAAGGCCAGAGCCACTCCCGCCCGTCTTTGTATCCTTCGTCCCGATATTTACACATCGCACCAGGTATTCATTTTAGGCTGAGTCGACATAGGGGAAAGCCCAGGACCTGTTCATATTTTCTGTCTCCGATGTGACACTCACACACGTGCATTTACTCACACACACATTCACTCACATGTATACACACATTCACTCACACACACATTAACTCATGTATACACACATTCACTCACACACACATTAACTCACATGTATACACATTCACTCACACACACATTCACTCACATGTATACACATTCACTCACACAAATTCACTCACACGCACATTAACTCACATGTATACACACACATTCACACACACATTCACTCACACGCACATTAACTCACATGTACACACACACATTTACACACACACATTCACTCACATGTACACACACACACATTCACTCACACATTCACTCACATGTACACACACATTCACTCTCACACACATTCACTCACGCATTCACTCACATTCACTCTCACACACACATTATCTCATATATCCACAGACACATCACTCACACACACATCCACTCGCACACCACGAAACTTCACGAACCCGAACTGTCTGGTGGAGTATGGTGGAGTGTGGTGGAGTGAGCGTGGTGGAGCGTGGTGGAGTGTGGTGGAGCGTGGTGGAGTGTGGTGGAGTCTGGTGGAGCGTGGTGGAGTGTGGTGAAGTGTGGTGGAGTGTGGTGGAGTGTGGTGGAACGTGGTGGAGTGTGGTGGAGTGTGAGTGTGGTGGAGTGTGGTGGAGCGTGGTGGAGTGTGGTGGAGTGTGAGTGTGGTGGAGTGTGATGGAGTGAGTGTGGTGGAGTCTGGTGGAGCGTGGTGGAGTGTGGTGGAGCGTGGTGGAGTGTCAGTGTGGTGGAGTGTGGTGGAGCGAGGTGGAGTGTGGTGGAGCGTGGTGGAGTGTGGTGGAGTGTGGTGGAACGTGGTGGAGTGTGGTGGAGTGTGGTGGAGCGTGGTGGAGCGTGGTGGAGTGTTGTGGAGTGTGAGTGTGGAGGAGTGTGGTGGAGCGTGGTGGAGCATGGTGGAGTGTCAGTGTGGTGGAGTGTGATGGAGTGAGTGTGGTGGAGTGTGGTGGAGTGTGAGTGTGGTGGAGTGTGGTGGAGCGAGGTGGAGCGAGGTGGAGTGTGGTGGAGCGTGGTGGAGTGTGAGTCTGGTGGAGTGTGGTGGAGCGTGGTGGAGTGTGGTGGAGTGTGGTGGGACGTGGTGGAGTGTGGTGGAGTGTGATTGTGGTGGAGTATGGTGGAGTGTGGTGGAGCATGGTGAAGTGTGGTGGAGCGTGGTGGAGTGAGTGTGGTGGAGTGTGGTGGAGTCTGGTGGAGTGTGGTGGAGTGTGGTGGAGTCTGGTGGAGTGTGGTGGAGTGTGGTGGAACGTGGTGGAGTGTGGTGAAGTGTAGTGGAGCGTGGTGGAGTGTGGTGGAGTGTGGTGGAGCGTGGTGGAGTGTGGTGGAGTTTGGTGGAGTGTGGTGGAGCGTGGTGGAGTGTGGTGGAGTCTGGTGGAGTGTGGTGGAGTGTGGTGGAGTCTGGTGGAGTGTGGTGGAGTGTGGTGGAGTCTGGTGGAGTATGGTGGAGTGAGTGTGGTGGAGTGTGGTGGAGTGTGGTGGAGTGTTGTGGAGCGTGGTGGAGCGTGGTGGAGTGTGGTGGAGTGTGGTGGAGTCTGGTGGAGTGTGGTGGAGTGTGGTGGAGTCTGGTGGAGTGTGGTGGAGTGTGGTGGAATCTGGTGGAGTGTGGTGGAGTGAGTGTGGTGGAGTGTGGTGGAGTGTTGTGGAGCGTGGTGGAGCGTGGTGGAGTGTGGTGGAATGTGGTGGAGTCTGGTGGAGTGTGGTGGAGTGTGGTGGAGTCTGGTGGAATGTAGTGGAGCGTGGTGGAGTGTGGTTGAGTGAGTGTGGTGGAGTGTGGTGGAGTGTGGTCAGTCCCACGCCCGTGACCGGCACGGCGTGTGGCGGCCTTTATCCAGCAGCGAGTTCAAAATCACTCACAACAAATAAAGTAACCCCCCCCACCACCCCTCCTTTATTATCGATCATTATCCGGATTCAATGCTGCACTTTCAACCACCGCAATCTAACGCCAAATGAAAGCTGGGGGGGGGGGGGTGCGTCTGATAAACCGGTTGCTGTGTGAGTGTTTGACCAGACATCCACCGGGCGCACGTTTTGGGGCGCTGTTTACCCTCCCGAGCGAGGCGTCTTATAATAATCGCGGGAGAACGCGGCACGACGCAGCTGGGCCACATGCAGTCGAATCGACAACTTCACGGGACTCCACACACTCGCTCCGATGCTGCCGATTCCCACCACCGACTAACTGTGCGTGCGTTTTTCATGCCGAGTGGACCTAGCGGCTGCACCCACGCTACTCCGGGGCCCGCGACGTTTCGGGCTACGGCCCTTCTTCATAGCGCGCAAACGATCCATCCGAAGTCCAGCTTCGGACAGCAATGTCTGGTTGCGATTAGTAACCCGAGTCCGATCGCCCGGTGCCGCGCCCGTTGAGATTTTTTGGCTACTCAAGGGGGGAGAGGGCGGGGGGAGGGGGTGGGGTTGGTGGGGGTCACTCTCAGGCACGGCTCGCTGGTCCGCGAGGTCGGCACGAGCAGCCCTCGTGTGCATCATTGCGGTGTGATGGTGAGTCGACAGAACGGGAAGGCGATGCCAACAGCAGCAGCAGCGGCAGCGGCTTCCTCTGCGCGTGATCGCAAAGTCGGCACGCGCAAGGGACGCGTTGCCACGCCGTCTGTTGGCGTGGCACGCCGGCGTGGGGCACGGCACGGGTTCCAATTCACCGCGGCTTAGCGAGCTGGTTTGGAACTCCCCGTGCGTTAATAACGCGCGGCACGAAACCGACCTGCTTTAGGCGGCCCGCGCGCGGCAGCGTCCACGAGTTATCATTACGATGATTATACTTTCATGGCTCTCATCGAATTACCCTAATTAAACGGCGGTCTCCCCAATGGGTCTTAACGTGGCATTTACTCTCCGCTCGCAGGTTTAGCGATGCTGCGCGTCAACGCGCGGCCGTGTCTGTCCAGTGCAGCGGAGCGACTCCGTCCACGGCGCGCTACACGATGACCCGCGGGGTGCCACGGGCAGCTGGAGGCGATTGAGCCCGGGTGCGCAGGCTGTGAACTCCTTATCAGAGCCCCGAGCTTGTCACAGACCATTTCAGACCTTATCGGTCACCCCGTGCCCCTTATACATCGCAACGTTCACCCTACAAAGTCCCATCGCAAGGAAGAAACGCAAATAAATAAAATGAACAAATGTTGTCCGTGTTGAAACGGCTGTACTGCCGTATGGGCCTGAAAACTCGATTTCCCTGCACAAGAATACGGGGTAAACCGTGTGGGTTGACACGGCATGGAGATGCGTGCTGAGATGAGTACTGGTATGAGTACTCGAGTGGTGAGTCGAGTATTGAGTGGAGCATTTTGATGAGTATTTCAGATGAGTGCTGCGACGACCATTGAGACGAGTCTAGTATCAAGATGAGTAACCATCGTACTGTACTCGGTTGTGAGAATCGGAGCACAGGCGTGCAGTGTGCGCATTGGGTTACAATCCCGGCAAGTGGCATGTTTAGTGAATACTTCGTCACCGTCCGTTCCTCCCAACAGACATGCAGCCAGCAAATATGTTTTTAAAAAATATTTGAGTGCGTGCGTGTGTGTAATATGATAAACAGATATTAATTAACTCGCAGATAATCGATAAATATACTTCGCTGCCCTTTATCAACTGATGTTATCCCGTGACAACAGAAATACGACTCGTGGTCATAACGCATGCATCTGTATGTCAACTCGTTAAATACAGATAACATGTGCAGATTTAAACATCGTAATTCCATATTGCATACATGAAGGCAGTTAGCCTATGTGGGACACGTTTCGCGTCACGTAAGACTGGAACGTTTCGGTCGCCTAGTCTTCAGCAGGAATTATATAGCGAGCTGCATCCACTGTGTGTGTGTTTGCCTTGCTGTTAGTGTAGCGGTGAGCGCTACGCTACGAACCCGGCAACCTGAGTTCGATTCCCGCTCACGGCCAACACCAGCGACGATTATCTGAACCGGTCCTGGGCCTCCCTAGGTCGACTCAGCTACAAATTAGTACCTGGTGCGATGTTTAAACATCGCCACTGGGGAGACAAAGGCGACCGGGCGTGGTGCTGGCCACCCACCCCGTCGCGTGCCGTGCCGACCTTAATAGGTGCTGGCAAACAGCACTTGCCCCAACAGTCTCGTAAAGTCTATAGGGGGATCTTTGCCTGTTTCGCCTCGCCGTTTTATTGTGGTCGTGGCAATAATAATTGGGGGTATGCGCGCCGCACACACACACGGATTTGACGCAAACTGCGTTTCGGAGGTTAAAAACATCGCGACTCAAGCAGCCATGGATAGAGACGGAGTGGAGATCAAAGGGACGGAGCGCGTTTCCAGACGGATCAGGTGAGGTTGGGGCGGGTGGATGGTTGTTGGGAGGGCCTTGAGCCAGCTGTGGATAGACCATGGTGATGATCACGGTGGTGATGATGATGAAGACGATTACAGAGACCTGGACCGTGTAGGGCACACGGTCGACTCTACAGACTCGTGATCGGTGTCTCTAGAGAGTCATCTCGGGTCGAGAGGAATCCCCGAGGCGCGCGCACGTACACGGTGAGTGGAACACGTGTTCGTGTACCTACACGTGTACCTACATGGTGAGTGGAACACGTGTACGCGTACCTACACATGTACCTCCACGTGTACCTCCACGTGTTTATTGGACCTACCGCAATACAAACTAAACATTCCCTGTACGGCCGGAGACGCACGGTGACAGGCACGTTCCGTGCACGAGACATCGTTCGTCTTGCGGCTCTGCGTCAACCCGCTGCTGGATGAGGAGGGTCCACACGCCGTGCGGGTCGCGGGCTCCACTGACCCCTACCTCGCCGCGCCGGTGAAGGCGGTGGGCATAGAAGTGCAGTACAACGAGGTCTTTGTGACAACGCCGATCACACATTGTTTGAAATCAAACGTTTGTAGACTTACATATATATACACACACAGAACTGTATAGGTATGAAACATAGTGGCTATACACGAATCGTATGATGACGAACATGCGTGACACACGTGTAGTGTGTGTGGCGGGTGTGGCGAGTTACGTGGTGGAGGGAGCTAATAGAACCTCTATTGTGCACCACGACGTGCATCTTAATTGTATAATTACCACAGACAAGCATCGTCATAGTTGAGAGGCTCTGTCAATCCATACTTCACCACGCTGGCCAATGTGGGTTGGTGAGAGAGGCTGGATGTTGGGTGGGGTGGGAAGGGTGCAGATATGAATCTGCCACTGATGTGAGCCGTGGCGGCTTCGTGACCACAGGGCGCAAACCCCACTGGAGGAATCCGATCAGCTATAAAGCTCTTTGTCACAAATAGAGTAATAATACTTTTCATTTTACATAGCGGCGTCATTCATGCGAACAGATACAACGCTGCACATTAATGATATACCAGCACCAAATCCCAGATGTCCACATTGTGTATACGTGGGGCACGTGGTTATTATACGAAGAAAAAGACCCCCCGTGTAGCCTTAACAGACTGTCGGGGCAAGTGCTGTTATCGAGTACAGGGGGAACAGATGAAGGCCGCCACGGCACTCGAGGGGGTGGGTGGCCAGCACCACGCCCGGCCGCCTTTGTCTCCCGAGTAGCGATGTCTTACACATCGCACCAGGTACTCAGTTGAGGCTGAGTCGACCTAGCGGAGGCCCAGGAACCCGTTCGGATAATCGTCACTGCTGTTGGTGGCCGTGAGCGGGAATCGAACTCGGGTTCGCAGGGTTCGCCGGGTTCGTAGCGCAGCGCGCTAACCGCTACACTACAGCTCCCCACTATTACACTGCGTGTGGAACACACACACACACACCTTGACAAAGATACCCCGTATAGCCTTAACAGACTATTGGGACAAGTGTTGTTAGCGAGCACCTATGAAGGCCGGCACAGCACACGAGGTGGTGGGTGGCCAACACCACGCCAGGCCGCCTTTGTCTCCCGAGTGGCGATGTTTACACACCGCACCAGATACTCATTTGAGGCTGAGTCGACCTAGGGCAGGCCCAGGACTGGTTAAAATAATCGTCACCGGTGTTGTGCCGTGAGCGGGAATCCAACTCGGGTACGCCGGGTTCGTAGCGCAGCGCGCTGACCGCTACAACTACCGCTCCCCACACAACACACGCACACGCACTCACCTACACCCCCGCACGTGTTGAGGTATATGTCAACACACCTGTGCCTTGCATGCGGCAGTATGCGGTGCAGACGTCAAATGGTGGATGCCTACCACCCACCGGCACATTGCACATAACCTGTGCTTACTCGTAACCGCATGCCACTTGCACACGCAGGGTCTATGTACACACACACACGAGGCGTGGCTCATGACACATACGCAGTACAACTATATCAGATGATGTGCAAATCAAAATATATCCCGGTGAAGGGCAGTGGCCCGAAACGCCTTAGACATTTACTTTCTTCTCGACGACAGTAAATGTGCCATTGTCTATAATTGACCTAACATTCAATGTCCAAGTTCGACGTAGCAGCTCCCTGCTTGGTAGGACGTCACATCGCCAGCACAACGCAGAGGGTGCAGCATCATCGTCCGTAACCTCCGGATTATGAGACGCAACGCCCCCCCCCCCCCTGTATTCTAAAGCTTTCAGGGTGCGTCTTATAATCCGGTAGTTGAGTGCGCGCGTTGGTGCGTGCGTGTGAGTGTGTGCGTGAGTGAGTGTGTGTGTGTGTGCGTGAGTGTGTGCGTGTGTGCGTGTGTGTGAGTGTGTGAGTGAGTGTGTGCGTGTGTGCGTGCGTGTGTATGCGCGCGTGCGTGCGCGTGTTTGTGTGTGGGTGAGTGCGTGTGTGAGTGCGTGAGTGTGTGTGAGTGCGTGTGTGTGAGTATGTGAGTGTGTCAGTGTGTGTGTGAGTGCGTGTGTGAGTGTGTGCGTGTGTGCGTGAGTGTGTGCGTGAGTGCGTGTGAGTGCAACCAGATTTGTGTAACTTTATTGGCAACGGGCATCCGTTTTGGCGCTGAGGCTTACATTACCAGACTCACAGCTCTACACATATACGTGCCTCCTCGTTTCTTCGAAGGATATCACATAGTACGCGAACACGCGTTGTACACGCCTGCTAGCAATGTATACACCGTGTACAATGATGCATGCATTATGCAATGAATATCCATTGTCTGCAATGATTGCACGTGATTTACGATGTTAGGAATTATGCTTTGGTTTGTTCGGTAAAGTCACGTAGAAAGACATAGAGAGAGACACACAACATAGACACACAGAGTCTCTGTGTGTCTGTGTTGTCTCCCTCTGTCTGTGTGTCTCCGTGTCTGTGTTTTGTCTCTCTCTCAAATTGAGTTCTACCTGATGACGACTGCTTGTGTTGCAATCGAAACTTCGTATTCTATTTAATTTATTTTCTTTCTACGTGACTTTACCGAAAGAAGCAAAGAGTAATCCCTGCAGTCACGAAAGCTTCTAATCAAGTTTGAATGTTAGGTATTGTAGTTTGCTGCTACAAATGTCCACTTTGTTGAGCTATCATTTGCGATATCCAGGTCGCTCCTGAATGAAAAAAAAGGTGACTACCTCAGTGGGGCTTTGCCTGTTAAGGTGGGGATGGTGTTGTTGTATTTGTGTGTGTGTTGGGTGATTTATTTACCTTTCTTGTACTTGACACTGCTATCGCTTGTTTGCTCTGTTTGTTGTTGTAACGTTCTTACCCGTGTCCCGAGCTTTATAGCTCATCGGATTCCTCCTGCAGTATAACATAAATATTCTGATTTAATACACGTTTACTATGCTAGCAGATTGTGTACAATTTGGGCGACGCTGCTGCTGGTTTGACAGTGGTAGACAAACATAACCATCAACCACATCAACAACCATAAACGCATGTGTCCATCATCCTGCGGCCTTAGAAGGGAATATATACACATATGATTTGGTGACGTTTCGGGCAACGGCCCTACATAATGTATGAAACGAACGATATCACATTGAGCAGTGGAGCGGTGGTGGGGGGGGTGACAGCATTGCGACCGAGACATGTGACACGTGGAGTGAGTGCCACGCGAGGTTGCTGAGTGGCGGCTTGACACGAGAGGGAGGTGGTCTGATGGCGACCCGTGGCTGACTTCGCTTCAGGGAGGGGCTCTCTTTCCTACATTGTTCAATTCTTCATCGTCGCTGTGTTACCACCACCCATGCATGGTGATGCCAAAACTCCCCGTTCGTTATTCACCCTGGTTATTTCAGTCGCAGTGTGTCGCTGTGTGTGTATATATATGCTACATCAGTGCGAATTGCGAAGCAAAATTAAAGTTTCGAACGAACGCAACGAGTGCCATGTCGCACGCGAACGGCATGAATACGCGCGGCGACGCTGCGTCTTTAATGAACCAAATCTCACTCGAGGATGCATCCTCGTGGCTGGAGTATTGCCTCATTTGAACCTTTATGAATCTGTCTATTTTTTGGGGGGCCGGGGGGGCGGCTTTTAAAACCCGAGCACCCCTTTCCCCCGAGTCACGGCACGGAGCACCGCGACACCCTACGTTTGCACGATTTTCCTGTTGAATAATAATAACAATACTAATAATAAGAACAACGACAACAACAACAACAATAACAATAATAACAACAATAATAACAACAACAATAACAACAACAATAACAACAATAATAAGAACATCCCGTTCGCGTGCTGTGACGAGTCCGGTGTGCCTGCGGGTACGCGTGGATGTCCCTGGTCATAGCGTGCAGAACGTCAGGATGTTGCAATACACCATGCGAGGATGAGGACTACAACATATTTGATCTAGCAAACAAATAAACACACAACTGGGAATCAGTCCTATTAATTATTGTCGATATATAGCGACCACTACAGGCATGGCGTGTACTCATCGCTGCTCAACGATTGCGCGTGTGAGTATATATATAAATGTAGATGTACGGGTATCCGCACAACTCAGCGTTCAGGAATCGTTTCTAAAAGTGGGAGTGAAGATGTTGTTGTTTTATTGTTCAGGGCGGGTGGGTATCGTGCGTCGTCGAGAAGATCGCAGTCACCCCGACCAAGCGCGTGAAGGGGCTGGGGTTTGGGTGTGGAGACGAGGCACTCGCCTGCGACCAGGTGAAGCCGCCCCAGGTGACGCGCGTGCCACTGCACGTGGAGGTGTGCGGCGCGCACAGGGCAACGTCGTCTGTCTGCACCGTGGGGACATCTGCTAACGGCGCGGGGCCGCGAAGGATGGCGGCGGCGTGAGAAGGCATTCATCCAGCAGTGAATGCTGCTGCTGCTGCTGATAATGATGACGACGACGACGATGCTGCTGCTGATAATGATGATGACGACGACGACGACGATGCTGCTGCTGCTGATGATGATGATGATGACGACGATGACGATGATGCTGCTGCTGATGATGATGATGATGAGTGAATATGAAGTTATGGTTGCTCTCGGCCGGGACGATATGAGGCGTGCGACTCAGTGAGGCACTGTTGCCAATTAAAATAGTGCATTGTGTTCTTCCTCCAGCAGTGGACAGACAATGGCTACTGTCGATGATGATGATGATGATGACGTTCTACCCATCCCGCATTCGTAATCCACACGGGGCCAATATACACAGCGCGCGCACACGCACTGTTGAATAGGAGGCATTTTAATAATATCTCATAGGAGACATTCATATGAACGCTTGTTATCACGGATCATAAAATCGCGTGTGTATAATAATATTAGCCGGAGCTCCGAGCATGTATACGCTGCTTTCGTGGACACGCAGCTACGTCGAGGAGTAGTGGTCACAAGACAAAGAGCCCCCGGATAGTCTTTCACAGACTGTTGGGGCAAGTGCTGTTAGCGAGCACCTATGAAGGCCGGCACGACACACGAGGTGGTGGGTGGCCAGCACCACGCCCGGCCGCATTTGAAGCTGAGTCGACCTAGGGGAGGCCCATAACCCGTTCAGACAATCATCACTGGTGTTGGTGGCCGTAAGCGGGAATCGATCTCGGGGTCTTAGCATCTCGGATCAACAAGGTTGGCTACGTACGGTGCGAAAGAAGTTCAACATACGTGCGTACGTAGCGTAGCGCGCTAACCACTGCACCACCGCTCCCCAGGTAAGGAGATGCACGCGCTGTGCCCGAAGCGACCTTGAGCCACTCGTTTTGGTCGCAGTGAGCTGCTGCATCTATCGGCTCAAGTTTGTTTAAACACGGGCAATGAACACACGAGTGAACGTGATCGAGGTGATTTACAAGCTACACGTGAACCGAATCTCACACGAGTCTCGTATATACATGCACACGCCCAATGTGCGCGCAACGTAACATTTGGCAAAACGTACACGTTGGGTAAAGATTAGTGTGAGTGCACACTGTGAGCTTAACACAGGGCGATAATTATTTTAAAAAGTCGAAACAAGACTGGACAATTGAAATGATAGAATTTTCCCAATCGCTCAACAACACGTCGACATGTGAAACATGAATACACACGGTCACGTAGGGTGAATAGCTATCGCTCGGCTAGTTTATGAATCTTGTTGTATTGCTGAGCTGGGCATCAGGTCGTGCATTCACGGCACACGTGTGTGTGTACACGTGTGCGTGTACACGTGTGTGTGTGTGTACACGTGTGTGTGCGTCCACGTGTGTGCGTCCACGTGTGTGTGTGTACACGTGTGTGTGCGTACACGTGTGTGTGTCACGTGCGTGTGTGTACACGTGTGTGTGTCCACGTGTGTGTGTGTGCACGTGAGTGTACGTGATTATGTGGGGAGCGGTAGTGTAGCGGTTGGGACGCTGCGCTACGAACCCGGCGACCCGAGTTCGATTTCTGCTCACGACCAACACCGGTGACGATTAAGTGAACCGATCCTGGGCCTCCCGTGAGTCGACTCAGACTCAAACGAGTACCCCGTACGATGTGTGAACTTCGCCACTGAGGAACACAAGGGCGGCCGGGCGTGGTGCTCGCCACCCAACCCCCAGGTGTGCCGTGCCGGCCTTCATAGGCGCTCGCTAACAGCACCTGCTGGGAATTACGCATTCTTTCAAATGAATGTGAATAATTCAAATCGTAAATTCGAATGGAACAAACCATAATTGCCAACCAAACTATACGCGCACACACATATATATCTGCCTGCATATAAACATAGGCGTGTGTTTGGTGGGTGTTCGTGTCGGCTCGCCAGCACCTGGGGGCTTTGCCGTGACCACGCGCGCGGCTCTCGATCTTTGGGTGCGGGTCGAGGTCACCTCGGCAGGGTGCCCCGCAGTGCGGGTGCCGTGGGGGGGTTTGGGTTGGGGTCGTGTCAAGCGCGCCGCGCGTTGTTCCAGAAGTAAAAACGTTGACGCAAGTAACGGGGGGCGCGACACGCTCGCGTCTCGCGCACGAAGTGTGTCCAAGTCATTTACACCACAGTTACAAAGATCACCCGCGTAGCCTTTAACAGACTGTTGGGGCAAGTGCTGTTAGCGAGCACCTATGAAGGTCGGCACGGCACACAAAGGGTGGGTGGCCAGCACCACTCCCGGCCGCGGTTATCTCTCCAGTAGCAATGTTTACACACCTCACCAAGTACTAATTTTAGGTTGAGTCTACCTAGCGGAGGAGGCCCAGAACCGGTTCAGATAATCGTCACCGGTGTTGGTGGCCGTAAGCGGGATTCGAACTCGGATCGCCGGGTTCGCATTGCAGCACGCTCACCGCGTGCTAAGCACATGTCATGCGAAGCACACGTACCATGCACTGCAGTCCAACTCCTACAGCCCCTTCCACACGGGCGCGATTTGTGCCCAGTCAATGAATTAAAATCGCGGTCATGTGGCGGTGGTCGTGGTGACGATGCGGTGGTGGCAGTGCGGTGGTGGTGGCAGTGCGGTGGTGGTGGCGGTGGTGCGGTGGTGGTGGCAGTGGTGGCGGTGGTGGCGGTGTTAGTTGTATTTGCCCATGGGAGGAATCGTGAGCGGGCTGCTTCGTGTTCCCCAGTAAACTTTTCAACTCGCTTCAGCCATGTTTCGCGACGACCCTTCGTCGGAGTGAAGATGTTGCGTATTGCACCGCCGCCAGGCCTCTATCGTAACATTACCTGCCCCGCACTGCACGCACGCACGCGTCTAAAACAACACCGCGTAGTCAAATGAGATGCGATGCATTTGTTTAGAACCCTCATTGAGTCGACGTAAGGGGTGTTCGAAAGTTGCTCTCGTCAACCGCGTGGCCTGCGAACAGGACGCATGTGCAGTTTGCCGTGTGACTGAATCGCGCGGCAAATTGGTCCCCAACGATCGGAGTTTCTTGGCTGTTGTTGTTGTACACTTTCTGATACTTGCCGACCGCGACGATAGTTTAAACGCGGCCATTCGCGACACGCAGCACGTCTCTATCTGGTCGAGACTTATTCGCACAAACTACGCAATTATTTAGATGTCGGACTTTGTTTTGTATATTTGCAACGTTTTCGGGTAGACACACAAACACGGACGCATGAACCACGCGATACGTTAACTTCTATCGCCACCAAAGGCTGTCGAGGCCGGTGCAGTTAGCGAGCACCTATTGAGACCGACACGACCCTCTGCAGAGGTTGGTGGGACCAGTACAGGGCACACGCCACAGACGCCTTTGTCTTCCCAGAGCTGAAACTAAACGTACATCCGATGCAGTTATTCCACTGGCTTAGCATCAACGCCTTGCGCGCACCTCCTTCGTGAAAGTAAAATTAAAGACGCAAGCCACAGGAGTGGTGTGAATGTGGCCATGCGACCCAAACTATAGGGAGCATATGGTAACCCCATAAAGACCCATGGAGATACATAGAGACACATAGAGATACAATCAACACGAAGCAAGCCACACCAATGCGATTGTGACCATGAAACCCATACTTTGGACAATATAATAAAACGTGACGAATATAGGGATACATAGATACCCACATACATGCATATAGATTCATAGAGACCGATGGAGATACACAGAGATACATTAAAGACAAGCCACAGTCGTGCGGTTGTAGCCAATTAAAAACAAACTATGGATCACACAGTAAACCCACTACGTTGTGAGCTCCTTCAACAGAGAAGGAACAGCGACACGGACTCTCTTTCTCTGACGAGGCCCTCTCGTCGTGGGCAGCATCGGTGTCGAGCCTCCGAACACCTTGCTACCATCATCCTCAAGAACAGAAAGAAGTTGCACGCGCGCGTGCATTGCTGAACTTCTTCCGCACCGCACCTCGGTGCGTTGCGTGAACCTGAGTGAGGAGCTACCGTAACGAGATTCGCACAGCGATACTGGCGAACCCGGGAGAACGGGGTGGGGTGGAGGGGCTGGAACCCTAACACACACGCAACACACACACACACGCAACACACACACACACACGCAACACACACACACAACACACACACACGCAACACACACACACGCACCACACACGCAACACACACACAGCACACACGCAACACACACACACGCAACACACACTTACACACGCAACACACACGCCGACAAAGGTCCCCCGTAGAGTCGTAACAGAGTGTTGGGGTTTCTGTTGCTCGTGAGAACGCACGCGCACCCCGACTCGAGGGCGCGAGCGTGAAGCTGCGGGCGTCTCGCGCGTGCGGTGTGTGTGGTGCGTGTGGGGGGTGTGGTGCGTGTGGTGGATGTGCGGGGGGGTGTGCGGTGGGGTGTGTGGTTTGTGCGGTTTGTGTGTGGGTGTGGTGTGTGTGGGGAGTTTGGGGTGTGTGTGGGGTGCGTGGTGTGCGGTGTGTGTGGGGTGTGTGGGGTGTGTGGTGTGTTGGGTGTGTGTGGTGTGTTTGGTGTGTGTGGTGTGTGTGGTGTGTGGGGTGCGTGGTGTGTGGGGTGTGTGGTGTGGGGGTGTGGTGTGTGGGGTGTGTGTGGTGTGTGGGGTGTGTGTGGGGTGTGTGGTGTGTGTGGTGTGTGGTGTGTGTGGTGTGTGGGATGTGTGTGGGGTGTGTGGTGTGGGGTGTGTGGTGTGGGGTGTATGGTGTGTGGGGTGTGTGTGGGGTATGGCGTGTGTGGTGTGGTGGTGTGTGGGGTGTGTGGGGTATGTGGTGTGTGTGTGGGGTGTGTGGGGTGTGTGGGGTGGTGTGTGGGGTGTGTGGTGTGTGGGGTGTGTGTGGGGTGTGTGGGGTGTGTGGGGTGTCTGGTGTGTGGTGTGGGGTGTGTGTGGTGTGTGGTGTGGGGTGTGTGTGGTGTGTTGTGTGGGGTGTGTGTGGTGTGCGGTGTGTGTGGTGTGTGGTGTGTGTGGTGTGTGTGGGGTGTGTGGTGTGGGGTGTGTGGGGTGTGTGGGGTGTGTGGTGTGGGCTGTGTGGTGTGTGGGGAGTGTGGTGTGGGGTGTGTGGGGTGTGTGGGGTGTGTGGTGTGTGTGGTGTGTGGGGTGTGCGGTTTGTGGGGTGTGTGGGGTGTGTGTGGTGTAGGGTGTGCGGTGTGTGCGGTGGGGAGTGTGTGGTTTGTGCGGTTTGTGTGGGGTGTGTGGGGAGTTTGGGGTGTGTGTGGGGTCTGTGGTGTGCGGTGTGTGTGGGGTGTGTGTGGTGTGTGGTTTGTGGGGTGTGTGGTGTGCGGTGTGTGTGGGGTGTGTGGGGTGTGTGGTGTGTAGGGTGTGTGGGGTGTGTGGTTTGTGCGGTTTGTGTGGGGTGTGTGGTGTGTGTGGGGAGTTTGGGGTGGTGTGTGGAGTGTGTGGGGTGTATGGTGTGGGTGTGTGGGGTGTGTGTGGGGTGTGTGTTGGGTGTATGTGGTGTGGGGGGTGTGTGTGGTGTGTGGTGTGTGGTGTGTGTGGTGTGTGTGGTGTGTGGGGTGTGTGGTGTGTGGGGTGTGTGTCGTGTGTGTGTGGTGTGTGGGGTGTGGGGTGTGTGTGGTGTGTGGTGTGTGTGGTGTGTGTGATGTGTGGGGTGTGTGGGGTGTGTGGGGTGTGTGGTGTGTGTGGTGTGGGGTGTGTGGTGTGTGGGGTGTGTGTGGTGTGTGGTGTGTGTGTGGTGTGTGGGGTGTGTGTGGGGTGTGTGTGGTGTGTGGGGTGTGTGGGGTGTGTGTGGTGTGTGTGGTGTGTGGTGTGTGGGGTGTGTGTGGTGTGTGGGGTATGTGGGGTGTGTGGTGTGTGGTGTGTGTGGTGTGTGGGGTGTGTGTGGTGTGTGGGGTGTATGTGGTGTGTGGGGTGTGTGGTGTGTGTGGTGTGTGTGGTGTGTGGGGGGTGTGTGGTGTGTGGGGTGTTTGGTGTGTGTGGTGTGTGTGGTGTGTGTGGTGTGTGGGGTGTGTGGGGTGTGTGGGGTGTGTGGTGTGTGTGGGGGGTGTGTGGTGTGTGGGGTGTGTGGTGTGTGGGGTGTGTGTGGTATGTGGTATGTGTGGTGTGGGGTGTGTGGTGTGTGGGATGTGTGTGATGTGTGTGGTGTGTGTGGTGTGTGGTGTGTGGAGTGTGTGGGGTGTGTGGTGTGTGGGGTGTGTGGGATGTGTGTAGTGTGTGATGTGTGTAATGTGTGTGGTGTGGGGTGTGCGGTGTGTTTGTGTGTGGGGTGTGTGGTGTGTGGGGTGTGTGTGGGGTGTGGGGTGTGTGGGGTGTGTGGGGTGTGTGGTGTGTGGTGTGTGGGGTGTGTGGTGTGTGTGGTGTGTGGGGTGTGTGGTGTGTGGGGTGTGTGGTGTGTGTGGTGTGTGTGGTGTGGGGTGTGTGGTGTGTGGGGTGTGTGGTGTGTGTGGGGTGTGTGGGGTGTGTGGTGTGTGGGGTGTGTGGTGTGTGGGGTGTGTGGGGTGTGGTGTGTGTGGGGTGTGTGGTGTGTGGGGTGTGTGGGGTGTGTGGTGTGTGGGGTGTGTGGGATGTGTGTAGTGTGTGATGTGTGTAATGTGTGTGGTGTGGGGTGTGCGGTGTGTTTGTGTGTGGGGTGTGTGGTGTGTGGGGTGTGTGTGGGGTGTGGGGTGTGTGGGGTGTGTGGGGTGTGTGGTGTGTGGTGTGTGGGGTGTGTGGTGTGTGTGGTGTGTGGGGTGTGTGGTGTGTGGGGTGTGTGGTGTGTGTGGTGTGTGTGGTGTGGGGTGTGTGGTGTGTGGGGTGTGTGGTGTGTGTGGTGTGTGTGGTGTGTGGGGTGTGTGGTGTGTGTGGTGTGTGTGGAGTGTGGGGTGTGTGTGGTGTGTGGTGTGTGGTGTTTGTGGTGTGTGTGGTGTGTGTGGTGTGTGTGGTGTGGGGTGTGTGATGTGTGGGGTGTGTGGCGTTTGTGGTGTTTGTGGGGTGTGTGGTGTGTGTGGTGTGTGTGGTGTGTTGTGTGTGTGGTGTGTGGGGTGTGTGTGGTGTGTGTGGTGTGTGTGGTGTGTGTGGTGTGTGGTGTGTGTGGGGTGTGTGGTGTGTGGGGTGTGTGGGGTGTGTGGTGTGTGGTGTGTGTGGGGTGTGGGGTGTGTGGTGTGTGTGGGGTGTGTGGTGTGTGGGGTGTGTGGTGTGTGTGGTGTGTGGTGTGTGGGGTATGTGGTGTGTGGTGTGTGTGGTGTGTGGTGTGTGTGGTGTGTGGGGTGTGTGTGGTGTGTGTGGTGTGTGGTGTGTGGGGTGTGTGGTGTGTGTGGTGTGGGGTGTGTGATGTGTGGGGTGTGTGGTGTTTGTGGTGTTTGTGGGGTGTGTGGTGTGTGTGGTGTGTGTGGTGTGTGGGGTGTGTGTGGTGTGTGTGGTGTGTGTGGTGTGTGGTGTGTGGTGTGTGGGTGTGTGGTGTGTGTGGTGTGTTTGGGGTGTGTGGTGTGTGTGGTGTGTGGGGTGTGTGGTGTGTGGGGTGTGTGGTGTGTGGTGCGTGTGGGGTGTGTGTGGTGTGTAGGGTGTGTGGAGTGTGTGGGGTGTGTGGTGTGTGTGGTGTGTGTGGTGTGTAGTGTGTGGTGTGTGGTGTGTGGGGTGTGTGGTGTGTGTGGTGTGTGTGGGGTGTGTGGTGTGTGGGGTGTGTGGGGTGTGTGGTGTGTGGTGTGTGGGGTGTGTGGTGTGTGTGGGGTGTGTGTGGTGTGTGGGGTGTGTGGTGTGTGTGGTTTGTGTGGTGTGTGGTGTGTGGTGTGTGGTGTGTGGGGTGTGTGGTGTGTGTGGTGTGTGGTGTGTGTGGTGTGTGTGGTGTGTGGGGTGTGTGGTGTGTGGGGTGTGTTGGGTGTGTGGCGTGGACGCGCGCGAAGTGCGAACAACACTCACGCGCTGTGCCATTCTAGCGTCCTCCGTGCCTCTCTCCCCCACCCCACCACCACTCCCTCCCTGCAGACACCAGCGCGGGCCTCCTGGCAACCCCGGCCGATGATGTGGATGGGATAGAGGGCTGCCGATACTGCTGCTCCTGCTGCTATAGATGAGCCGGCTTTACAACAGCAGCAGCCACAAACTTGAGGCGTCACGGACACGCGCGCGCGTGCGTGCACACACACACACGGCGGCTGTCTTCACGGCAAAAGTACTCCGTGGTATATCCAATCCGCGCACAGTCGTCCTCGCCGCTGGCTCTGTCGGTATCCAACTCAACGTGACGCGCTACTGCTGCTTCTGCTGCTGTTACTGCTGTTTCTGCTTCTGCTGCTGGTGCTGCTTCTGCTGCTGCTGCTTCTGGTGCTGTTTTTGCTGCTGCTTCTGGTGCTGCTTCTGCTGCTGTTGCTGTTTCTGCTGCTGCTTCTGCTGCTGCTTCTGGTGCTGTTTTTGCTGCTGCTTCTGCTGCTGCTTCTGCTGCTGCTGCTTCTGCTGCTGCTGTTGCTGCTGCTTCTGCTGTTGCTGCCTTCTGAGCGCCAGCCGCTTCGGAGCAGAGACGAAACGCCGCCTCAGTCGCCGCCGTTGGAGAAAACTTCACAGAGACGAGTGGGGGTGGTGTGGTGGGGGTGCTGTGGTGGGGGAGTCGCTGCTCCGGCAGCAGCAGCAGGAGGCACCCCCCTCCTGCCCGGCGTCGCGAGTCAGCGCAGCCGATCCGAGCGGCGCTGAAGGCGGCGTCTTGCGACGTCGACGACGCTGCTGCTACTGCTGCTGACGCCGCGAAAATTACGAATTACACCCCCTCCCCCCCCCCCACAAAGGCTGTTTAATTGCGAGACGAGAGCAGGCGGCGACGCGTAGCCCCGGCGGCTCTCCCGAACGAAGCGGCCGTGGTACGGGGCGGCGGGGAGACGGGGGGCGAGCGATGCGCTCGAGTTGAGCGGCGGGGGCAAAGCCTCGTCCTGGATGGACGCCACCACCACCACGACCACCACGACCCCTCCACGCCACGGTCGCCGGAGCGCGCGCAACGCCGATCGGGGAGGATGGCGGGGGAGGCGCGGAGCGCTGAAGAAGAAGGAGGAGTAGGAGGAGGGAAACTCCTCGCCACCGCGGAGAGCGGTGCTGCGAGGAGTCGAAGGGCACGGATGGTGAGTAGGGGGAGGTGGGCGGCGATGGGGAGCAGCGAGCTCGGACCGGTGCTGATGTCTCTCCAGTGAGCGGGGGGGCGGGGGTGGGGGGAGAGGCGGGGGGCGGGGGTCATATGGGGTTAGGGATATGGGGGGGGGGGTTATAGTCTGCGCGGAGAAGTTGGTGCTCGGAAGATTACGATGGCGGCGGTGCTGGGATGCGCGCTCCCGGCGCGTGATGCGAGCGCTCACTCCCCCCCCACCACCACCACCCCCACCACGAACCCTCCTCCACACACCCCTCCCCTGCCACCACCGCTCCCTCTCCGCCTGCCACACGCGCGCGCGCGCGCTCTCGCCCAACGTCGCTGGCTCCACTCGATTCGCCAGTCGCTATGAATTCCTGGTGCGCGCGTTGACTGTGTGACGCTCCCCAACCGCCCCATTGACCGGGCCAGTGAAGTATGGTCGGATAACCCTCACTGCAGCTCGGGAGGGCCCTTCATCCAGCAGCGGATCGAGCGGTGTTAATGTGCCGTGCGAACGCCCGCGCGACGGACACGCACGCGCGTGCGTGTGTGGGTAGACTGGAGGCTGCTAATGCAGTCCGCATATTCCTTTGTCATCATACATGCGCCGCTGCATACACACACTACGCACATGCATATATACACTTTAATGTATTTACATATGTGTGTGTGTGTGTGCGCAACGTATAGCTCGTACCATTGGGGAGACGTTATTTGGGGATGTCTTCAACCAGCAGTGGATCATGGCTGATGCCGTCATAGTTTCTCGCGAGCAACACTTGCTCTTTCGGTCCTGTTAGCCTTCAAGGGGGCGTATTGATCTGCGTCGCGACGACACTGCACGTGTACGCGCACAGGTACGGGGGACACAAGGCGTTTAAAGCCAAATTAATAGATGGGCGTTCATACTGCATAGAGGTGAGCACGCTCATTCTAGTTGATGTTTGTTTATTTCCTGCACGTGGCCTTGTGCGCTACCTCGTCGAGCGGGTGGATTGGCGCTCGCTCGCAGCCCTTGCCCGACGGGCCATGGACTGAACTCTGGGGTGGCAACTTAGAGCGAGAGGTGTGCACGGCACGGTACAATAAAGGCTCGTGGTGCCGGCCACACCATCGCCCCCTCGTGCGCTGTGCCGGCCTTCACAGGTTCTGCTGCTAGCCAACAGCACTTGCCCCGACATCCTGTGTAGAGCTACACGGGGGAGCTTTGTCTTGTGCGCGTGTGAACGCGTTTGCGCGCGCGCTCTGTGAGTTGCATGTCTGTGGCATGTCGGTAGGTGGTTGGTGGGTAGGTGTGATATAGGTAGGTAGTATGTGTGCATGTGGTGAGTAGGTAAGTGCTGTGTAGGTATGTGGTGAGTATGTAGGTATGTGGTGATTGTATATGTGGTGAGTGTGTATGTGTGTGAGTGTGTATGTGGTGAGTGTGTATGTGGTGTGTGTGCCTGTGTGTGCGTGTGTGTGTGCGTGCGTGTGTGCGCGTGTGTGTGTGTACTTGTGCGTGTGCGTGTGTCTGTTTGTGCGTGTGTGTCTTTGTGTGCGTGTGTGTGCCTGTGTGTGTGTGTCTGTGTGTGTGTCTGTGTGTGTGTCTGTGTGTGTGTGTCTGTGTGTCTGTGTGTGTGTCTGTGTGTGTGTGCGTGTGTGTGTCTGTGTGTGTGTGTGTGTCTGTGTGTGTGTGCCTGTGTGTGTGTGTCTGTGTGTGTGTCTGTGTGTGTGCGTGTGTGCGTGTGTGTGTGCGTGTGTGTGCCTGTGTGTTTGTGTCTGTGTGTGTGTCTGTGTGTGTGCGTGTGTGTCTGTGTGTGTGTGTCTGTGTGTCTGTGTGTGTGTCTGTGTGTGCGCAGTGGCGCCCCCTCGGAGGTTAGAGAGGATCCACAGCGCGCAGCCCCCAACCCACCTCGGCACGCACATCGCGGCTGATTGCTCAACTCTTGAGCCCGTAGAACCCGCCAAACCCCGCACCACCTCATCGCACGACACATTAATTCGTCCTTCCCAAAATCTCCCGATCCGTGAGTTGTACGTATTCCAAACTTTAGAATGCGTTATTCTTGACATTGAATTAAGACTATTTTTTTTCTTCAAATTGAGAGAATATGGTACCATGGAGAGCCGCGCTACCTTTATATCGCGAGAGATGACGTCCGGGAGATGATTGTGAACGGCCGGCGGTCGAACTATGCCCTCTGGGTGGCCATGAAATCCGATGGACGAACCGTCTTGATGCGAAGCAACTGATTAAAACGCGTCTTCCGGAAGACCACAATGCATTCTCTGGATTGATTACGCGACGCACACCCAGCGTTGGGTTTTGTTTTAAATACAAAAGGGGACAAACAGTGCCTCGACTCAATTAAGTGGCTTGAAGTTGAGAGTCTGGAAACTCTGCTCCGCGTAGTACTCGCAAAAAGAACCACCGCACGATAGAGTCCATACCATTACGCGGGAGACGACTGCTCCCTTTGGGGTCGGAAAGTGGATAGATAGTTAGCGAAAGATCATCCATCACCAGAAGAGTAACGATCGTGGGAGCAGGGGGGTGCCTTGATCCCCCCCTCCACCCCGCCCCCCGGTGGCCGAAGCTACAAGTTGGGGCCCCCTTGACAAGCACCGTGAGAGATGTTTCAACAACAGTAGTAAACGAACAAGAGCAACAACGCGTATTTAAAACAGCGGTTCAAATTTAGGTTTTCAATAAAAGTGCTTAATGATGTGATTAGGCAAGGAGCCGCGATATATAATAGCCTGTGGGTGCGAGCACGCGCAGACAAATAAAATATTGGGGGGACCCCACCTGACCGATCGCTGCACCCCCTGAACTGATATAATGTAGTCACTACGTCACTGATAATGTAGTCACTACACCACTGATAATGTAGTCACTACGCCACTGATAATGTAGTCACTACGCCACTGATAATGTAGTTACTACACCACTGATAATGTAGTCACTTCGCCACTGATAATGTAGTCACTACACCACTGATAATGTAGTTACTACGCCACTGATAATGTAGTTACTACGCCGCTGATAATGTAGTCACTTCGCCACTGATAATGTAGTCACTACACCACTGATAATATAGTTACTACACCACTGATAATGTAGTCACTTCGTCACTGATAATGTAGTCACTACGCCACTGGTAATGTAGTCACCACGCCACTGATAATGTAGTTACTACGCCACTGATAATGCAGTTACTACACCACTGATAATGTATTTACTACGCCACTGATAATGTAGTGACTGCACCACATAATGTAGTCACTACACCACTGGTAATGTAGTCACTACGTCACTGATAATGTAGTCACTACACCACTGATAATGTAGCTACTACACCACTGATAATGTAGATTACTACACCACTGATAATGTAGTCACTTCGCCACTGATAATGTAGTCACTACGTCACTGATAATGTAGTCACTACGTCACTGATAATGTAGTTACTACACCACTGATATAAGGTAGTCACTACATCACTGATAATGTAGTCACTACGTCACTGATAATGTAGTCACTACGTCACTGATAATGTAGCTACTACACCACTGATAATGTAGTTACTACACCACTGATAATGTAGTCACTTCGCCACTGATAATGTAGTTACTACACCACTGATAATGAAGTCACTTCGCCACTGATAATGTAGTCACTTCGCCACTGATAATGCAGTCACTACGCCACTGATAATGTAGTTACTACGCCGCTGATAATGTAGTTACTACACCACTGATAATGTAGTTACTACGCCACTGATAATGTAGTCACTACACCACTGATAATGTAGTTACTTCGCCACTGATAATGTAGTCACTTCGCCACTGATAATGCAGTCACTACGCCACTGATAATGTAGTTACTACGCCGCTGATAATGTAGTTACTACACCACTGATAATGTAGTTACTACGCCACTGATAATGTAGTCACTACACCACTGATAATGTAGTTTCTACACCACTGATAATGTAGTTACTACACCACTGATAATGTAGTTACTACGCCACTGATAGTGTAGTTACTACACCACTGATAATGTAGTTACTACGCCACTGATAATGTAGTGACTGCACCACTGATAATGTAGTCACTACACCACTGATAATGTAGATTACTACACCACTGATAATGTAGTCACGTCGCCACTGATAATGTAGTCACTACGTCACTGATAATGTAGTCACTACACCACTGATAATGTAGTTACAACACCACTGATATAATGTAGTCACTACGTCACTGATAATGTAGTCACTACGTCACTGATAATGTAGTCACTACGTCACTGATAATGTAGCTACTACACCACTGATAATGTAGTCACTTCGCCACTGATAATGTAGTCACTACGCCACTGATAATGTAGTTACTACACCACTGATAATGTAGTTACTACGTCACTGATAATGTAGTCACTTCGCCACTGATAATGTAGTCACTACGTCACTGATAATGTAGTTACTACACCACTGATAATGTAGTTACTACGTCACTGATAATGTAGTCACTACACCACTGATAATGTAGTCACTTCACTACTGAAAATGTAGTCACTACACCACTGATAATGTAGCTACTACACCACTGATAATGTAGTTACTACACCACTGATAATGTAGTTACTACGTCACTGATAATGTAGTCACTACGCCACTGATAATGTAGTCACTACACCACTGATAATGTAGTTACTACACCACTGATAATGTAGTCACTACACCACTGATAATGTAGTCACTTCGCCACTGATAATGTAGTTTCTACGCCACTGGTATAGTCACTACGCCACTAATAATGTAGTCACTACGCCACTGATAATATAGTTACTACACCTCTGATAATGCTGTTACACCGCTGATAGTGTAGTTACTGCGCCACTGAAAATGTAGCTACTACGCCACTGATAATGTAATCACTATGCCACTGATAATGTAGTTACTACGCCACTGATAATGTATTTACTACGCCACTGATAATGTAGTTACTACGCCACTGATAATGTAGTCACTACGCCACTGATAATGTAGTTACTACGCCACTGATAATGTAATCAGTATGCCACTGATAACACTTTGTAACACATTTTTATTTATTTTTTGCTCCTGGGTAGTGTTATTTCCTAATTTCTTATGCCTCAAAAGTACAGAACATGGCTATTATTCACCCACAAACTTTTCTTTTGTGACCAGGACAGTGATATTTTGAAATTGACCTATTTTCCAGAACATTCCAGATAGATTCAGTGCTGAGTAAACTTGGAGTAACTTCTAGAACATTATATAACTTCCCAGTAATATAAATCGTAGTGGGAAACTCATTTCACCTGCGAGCAATAAATAGTAGTATAAATACAAGGACCTTAAGCCCACCAGTTCAGTTGAGTTCCAGCTGCCTAAGTGGCTACATCTCTGCATTTTTCTGAGATGGCATCAAGAGGCTGCAAGCATCCGGCAGACGCATGTTGCTATGTCTGCGGCCAATTAATCAAGACAAGAGCGAAAAAGTACTCTGTGGAAGCATCTGCTAAGATGTGTGAGGCCTACAAACCATATTTTGGCATGCCTGTCGAGGATCAAGACAAACCCTGGGCACCTCATTTCACCTGCGAGCAATGCAAAACAAACTCTGGAAGGTAAGATGGACAATTGTTGCTCGGAATTTTATGTTATGCATTTTTTTAAATTGTAAAAGTTTTACATTTTTAAATGTTTTAATAATTTTCAAAGTTATTGAAAAACATATCATAGATTTAAAATGTTGCGAAAATCTCTTACACATTAGCCATGTGTGAAATAAATGTCTTATTGTAGGATGGTACAGAGGGGAAAAGATAGCCATGAAGTTCGATATCCAAAAAATTTGGCGGGAACCCACTGACCACTCCTGCAACTGCTACTTCTGCATGGTGGATCCTTCCAAATGTCGGACTGGCAAGAATGCACCTGCTCTCACGTATCCGGACCTTCCTTCATCCATCGCCCCGGTGCCACACTGCCATGAGCTCCCCGTACCCACTCATCTGGAGAGAGAGCAGCCGTCTTTAGAAGAGAGCAGCAAGTCAGAGAGCGAGGAAGACGTTGTAGATCCAGATGACAATTTCAGAGGTGGAGCTGAGGAGAGAAACCAATACTACCCCAACCAATATGACCTCAACGACTTGATAAGAGAACTTGGTCTCACCAAGACCAATGCCGAGCTTTTGATGTCTAGGCTCAAGCAGTGAAACGTGTTGGATTAAAGTGTGCAAGTCGCAGATCAGAGGAAGCGTCACAAACATTTTTGCAGCTTCTTCACCCATCAAGATGGGCTCTGCTTCTGCCACAATGGGACCAGTCTGTTCGAGGCAATCAGAATCGCCTCTAACCAGAATGAGTGGCGCCTCGTCATTGACAGCTCATCCAGGAGCCTCAAAGCCGTGCTGCTCCACAATGGTAACAAGTACCCGTCTCTTCCCCTGGCTCACTCGATGCACCTCAAAGAGGATTACAACAGCATCAAGACCTTGCTGGATGCCTTGAAGTATGATGAGTACGGCTGGGAGGTCATCAAAGACTTTAAAATTGTGGCGTTCCTGATGGGTCTCCACGGCAGTTTTACCAAGTTCCCCTGCTATCTTTGCCTTTGGGACAGCAAGGCCATCAAGGTGCCCTACCACAGGCGGGACTGGCCAGAGCAGACCGAGTTCTCTGTGGGGAGGAACAACGTCAAGTGGGAGCCACTGGTGGACCCCGGAAGGTGCTGATGCCACCACTGCACATCAAATTGGGCCTCATGAAACAATTTGCCAGAGCTGTAGATAAGGAGTTTGCAGCCTTCAAGTACCTTCAAGACTTCTTCCCTAAGCTGTCTGAGGCAAAGGTCAACGCCGGTGTCTTCATCGGACCCCAGATAAAGAAGATCCTGGAGTGCGATGAATTCCCCAAGAAGCTCACTAGTAAGGAGATAGCGGCTTGGAACAGCTTTGTCGCAGTGGTTCGTGGCTTCCTGAGCAATCACAAGGTCGAAAACTACGTGGAGCTGGTTGAGACTGGTGAAGAACTACGGCACAATGGGCTGTAGTATGTCCCTCAAAGTCCATATCCTTGATGCTCATCTTGATAAATTCAAGGAGAACAAGGGAGCGTACTCGGAGGAGCAAGCCGAGCGCTTCCACCAGGATATACTGGACTTTGAACGGCTCTACGAAGGACAGTATAACGAGAACATGATGGGAGAATACATTTGGGGGCTGATTCGTGAAAGTGGTTTACAGTATAATCGTAAATCTCGAAAAACTACTCACTTCTAAATTGTTTGTAATCATTTTTGTATTATTTTAGTATAAATACATGTACATTTTTATTCATATGTTGTTTTTTCTGACTTTATTTGAACGAAAATACACAAATTTGCCCGTTTTCTCATTGAAAATAGATGCATTTAAAAATATCACTGTCCTGCTCACAAAAGCAAAGTTTGTGGGTAATAATATTCATTTTCTTTACTTTTTAGGCATAAGCAAATTAGAAATAACAATGACTACCCAGGAACAAAAATTGTGTTACATAGTGTAATGTAGTTACTACGTCACTGTCTATCAGAGGTCGCAAACGCGTTTTGATTCCTTACCCGTACCCGGCCGCACCAGGGTCGCAAATGGGTACCCGTACCCTACCCGATACCCGGCTACCCGTACCCGGCCGGGTACGGGTAGGGCATGGGTATCGGGTACCCGATTGCGACCTCTGGGATGAAGCCATGTTGCAGGCGTGGGTGAGTTGATTCTAGGAACTTGAATTGTGAGAAGAGACAAGACGTTGGGAAATGAGTGACAAACGGTGACTCACCAGTGACTCACGGCCTACCCGTACCCGTACCCGGCCGCACCAGGGTCGCAAACGGGTACCCGTACCCGGTCGGGTACGGGTAGCCGGGTATCGGGTAGGGTACGGGTATCGGGTACCCGGTTGCGACCTCTGCTGTCCATCACCCTTGCAATCTTACCGGTGCCATTAATTTATCGTTTTTAGTTTTCATTCGACTATCGCTGCCAAACGTCTGCACTGCATCGATACCGACTCGAGGCGAGCTTGCTCGGCACACGCAGCGGCGTGGCGCAGTTGAGACCGCCTGCACACTCGATAGCCCACACCACGTGCCCGCGTGGCACAAACGCACGTGACGTGCGCGTCACGCCTGCTGGACCCCAGGAGTTACAGCGCTTCGGAAGGGACGTTGAGTCGATCAATCAGTGGACGGTAGAGATGTCACGCGCGGCACGACGAGTGCACGTGCACAGAATCTGGACTAAGGTCTTCTCTCACTGTATCGGTAATCGGGGGGGGGGGGGAGCGGGGTTTGACCATACTTCACCAAGGCTTCATTTATCGCAGAACATTTTCCGGGTCGCTGGCATGGACTGCAGTATGCAGCGTGACTCTCAGCCACAGTCAAAGCGAGAGATATACTGGATATGGTGCGCCGGGTGTGGCAAATATTTTACGGGTCGGCCACCTGAGAATAGCTGTGGTGGAGGGTGGGGGGGAGAGAGGAACCTAGGACAGGTTCGGATATCACTCACCACTGATGTTAGACGTGACCGGGAAAATAGCTTGGGTCGATCGGTTCAAAGGCACCGCGTGTGCAAACCACTTCGGCACCGCTCCACCCGGAGACTACACTTAACAAGTGGCAACACATTTCGGAACGCGTCCGTCGACAGCTCGGACAACGAGGAAGAGATGAACCGACGAAATCGGTGAACGCGCAGGGGCTTGGTGGATCATCGTCGTTGTTGTTGTTGTTACATCGCAGGATGGTGGGTGGTGAGGGCGGCTTGGAGAGAGCCCTTCATCCAGCAGTGGATTAACCATGGCTGCTGCTGCTGCTGCTGATGATGATGACGGAAAGATTGCCTCGCGTGAGTATAACATGTACCGTATGTTGAACTTTCGCACCGTGCGTACCCAACAGTGCTCATCTCTAAAACGTGGATGCTGACCGAGGAGAAGTTGTACAAACGCATTGTAATAGTTGATGCAACAGTAGACGTGTCTTTGAGTGGAAGGGGCACATCACGGGCGCAGCACGTGGCTTTATAAGCAACATGTAACACGAATACCGTAGTATCCCGCCCCCCCCCCAAATGTTTTTAAAGTTTGGGGTGCCTCTTGTGTGTGCGACCATATTTGTATAACTTATTGAGATCGAGGGCACACGTTGGTTGGGTGCAGCACCCGGTATAATAAGGTAATAGTTACACAAAGTTCCATCAATATTTTTTTCTCATTTGTCGTGGTTTAGTTAGACCTACTTAAAGACGTGGGCTTAAATGTTAATATGTGAGTGTACGTATCATTATTTCGTTTTCTAAAGTTTCGCAAATGCTTGGTGTATACATCGGGCCCCACGGTGGTGAATTGTTAACTCCCTTGTTAACTTTCCTCGCCTGGTATATAGGAGAGCATTGATTCAATCCGGACCCTGGCAATGCCTGTCTATATTTTGAGTTTGCATATTCTCTCCATGGTCGCGGTTGTTCCCTCCACATTTAGAAACATGCGTAACATTTCCACGTGATAAGCCACTTCCTCGAACTATTTGTGGCCAGGTAGCTTCCGACAAAGAGCTACGCAGCTAAGTGGGACTTACCTGGTAAAATAAAGAGTTTAGCTGTTCATTCTTTCGTTTCTCAATCCGCTTGTCCTGGTGAGGGTCGATGTTGATTAGAGTGGTCCCGACCTCCCTTTCCCTGGCGACAGACTCTAGCTCTTCCTGGAGAATTCCCAGGTGTTTCCAGGCTAGCCGAGTGACATAGTCCTGCCAGCGTGTCCTGGGCCGGCCCCGAAGTCTTCGCCCAGTGGGACGTGCTGCTTCCCGGTAGAGTTCCAGGGGGAGTCTACCGAGGGGCATCCTTACCGGGTGCCCGAACCACCTCAACTGGCTCCTCTCGATCCGGAGGAGCAGCGGCTCGACTCTGAAACTCTCCCAGGTTACCGAGCTCCTCACCCGATCGCGGAGAGTGAGCCCGGCAACCCTGCGGAGAAACATCATTTCGGCCTCTTGTACGCGCGATCTCATTATTTCGGTCATTACCCAAAGCTCATGACCATAGGTGAGTGTGGGAACGTCGATCGACCTGTAAACCGCGAACTTTGTTCGAGAACTCAGCTCCTGCTTCACTGTCACGGAACGGTACAGTGCCCGTAACACTGTGAACGCCGCACAGATCCGCCAGTTGATCTCCCACTTACCATCACTCGCGAAAGAGACCCCGGAGAACCCAAACTCCTCCACTAAGGGCAGCTGTTCCAGCCTCACCTGGAGAGAGCGATCCACCGTCTCACGGGAGTGAACCATGACCTAAGATTTGGAGCTGCTGATCTTCATCCCAGCCGCTTCACACTCGGTATCAAAGTGCTCAAGTGCCCGCTGGAGATCACAGACTGACGAGGCAAAGAGGACAACGTCATCTGCAAAAAGCAACGACGCCACCTACATGCCCCCGTACCAGATACTCTCCATACCTCGGCTGCGCCTTGATATCCTGTCCATGAAAATCACAAACAGGAGTGGAGACAAGACGCACCCCTGGCGGAATCCAACACCCACAGTGAACGACTTTGATTGAACACCAAGAAAACAGATACAGCTCTCACTCTGGGTAAAGAGGGACCGGATAGCGCACTAAAGCGACGGTACATCATACTCCCGCAGCACCTCCTACAAGACCATCCGGGGAACACGGTCATGTGCTTTCTCCAAGTCTACAAAACAGAGGTAGGCTGAAGAATCATACTCCCATGACCCCTTAAATATCTGTGAGAGGGAAAAGAGCTGGTCCATTGAGTTGCCTCCGAAACGTCGTGATTTTTATTGTTTTATTTTAATTTCATTTTTTACCTACGTGACTTTACCGAAAGAACTAAGAGTATAATAGGTTTTCCCCTTTTTCTGGCAACAAAACAGGTGTTGAGATGTTAAAACACCAAACTGAAACCTTTGACAATGAATCATGTCTGCATTAACCACAATACTTGTGGTGAGAATGCAACCAAAAACATACTCAGATAATATATGCATTGTCCTTGAAACTGATTGGTCAGTTTCTCTGGTCTAACACCGTTTGAGACGAGGCTCCAAAGAAAGTTGTCTTTGGTGTGGACCAATCAGTTTCAAAGACAATGCATATATTATCAGAGTATGTTTTTTGGCATTTTGACCACAATTACTGTGGTTAATGCAGACATAATTCATTGTAAAAGGTTTCAGTTTGGTGTTTTAACATCTTAGCACCTGTTTTGTTGCCAGTTAAAAAGGGGAAACCCTATTCTCATATTTTGGCACTGGCAAAGGAGGTCCCATGATGTAGCTGGTCCATTGTTCCATCGCCATGACGGAATCCACATTGTTCTGCCTGAATCTGAGGCTTGACCACTGTGCGATGCCTCCTCTCGAGCACTCTAGCTTAGGCTTTACCTGAAACGCTGAGGACTGTGATTCCTCTGTAGTTGGAGCACACCCTGTGGTCCCCTTTTAAAAAAATGGGAACCACGACCCCAGTTTCCCAATCCAGAGGTACTGCACCCGCCTTCCATGTGACATTGAAGAGGCGTCTTAACCACGACGCTCCTACACTGTCCAGCGCTTTCAGCAACTCTGGGCAAGTCTTGTCCACCCCCAGCAGCTTGGCCGCTACGAAGGGCCTCGACTGCTGCAGCGACTTTAGCAGCCGTGATGGACCCCCCCACATTCCACCTCAACTCTTTCCAGGGCTGCCTCCTGAGCGGTTTATGTTCGGTATGTTTACGCTGTGAGAGAGCACGTTTTGCCTTGGATAAGGAGATCTTCCTTGGATAAAGAGAGAATCAGATTTGAACAACATTACAGTAATTGCGAATATAAGAAGGTGATTGTCGTACAAATATTATCTGATGAAAAAAACTGCATTTAAAAAAATAGCTTGAATCACGTTATACCTTTAGGGGAAAAACTTCACGAATTATATATATTTTAAAAACGGGAATTACAATCTGGTGTGAGAGCTTTGCCTCTCCACGGCACCGAACTAGACATGCTGCCTGCGTAAACCTTTACATTTGCCATTAAACAAAACCTCTTAACTCATCCGAGTCCGGATATAAATATGGAAGGTTCACAAACTGCAGAATAAAAATACCACTCTTTCGTGTGTGTGTGCGCGCGCCCACTTAAGTGTATATTCCCACTAATCTGGCAGATGATCACAGCAATTCATAAGTCTTTTCTCGGTCATAATGACAACGTGTGAACGTTAGACCCTAATTATGTTGCTTTTAGTAGCTCGTGTAACTACAGGCTACACACAATACACGTGGCCTCTTGTTCTGACTCATTTGCACATGCAGATTGCGGTCATAGAAACGAGATTAATTGCCGAGTATTCTTGCACAGCCCATGAGCTGAACTCCGAACAAGAATCACGCAAGCAAAGGCAGTGGTTGCTGGGAATCAGTTGTCTTTGTCACCCCCTTGGCTTACGTTTATTTTTCTAGTTTAAATATACTTCATATATATTTCCTACGTAGCGATGTTATTTTGTCGAGGGTTTGGTGTCCTTCAAAAACATATCTGATACGTAAGAATTATGCCCTAATTGCGGTTGATATACTCAACCACATGGCTATGGCATCATTAGTGTAATTCAATTAGGATGCAACGTGCGGCTTTGATGAGGAATAAATAAGGAATGCCATTATGCCGCCACATTGCTACCAGCAATGTACTGCATTGCCGCTGATCAAAATTCGCCGACCTACAGCGGTTGCGGCTATGGCACCCACCTCTCGATTGAGCGAAGAGCCAAGGGGTTGAACTCCTGTGACTACTTCAAGTCTACCGAAAATTACCAGTGAAAATGGATGTTCAAGACGCTACTGCGGGGTGCAAAACGACTACAATATCTAAAACTAAACTAAACTTTGTTTTTATTTTACCAGGTAAGGCCCACTGATATATATAAATTATAACCCAATGAAATGACTTATCACGTGGACATGTATAGCAGCCAAATGCTTTAAACGCATGTCGATTATAAATGTTGAGGGAAACACCAGAGGACCTGGAAAATAATCCAAGTGACCACCACGGAGAGAGAGACACGCAAACTCCAAATATACAGGCATCATGGTCGGGATTGGGATCGCATCCACGACCTTCCGTATACCAGGCAAAGTAGTTAACATCTCGCCATGCGTGGTGCCCCCATATCGATTGCATTACGGCCCCAGCCACCTGAGATCAATTCCCAGCAACGCCCAACTTCGGCAGCGAGCGATATTAGAATCGGCCCGATGGCTCCCCCTTCACCAACCCATGGCACAGTGACCACCTTGGGCAAGTCTGGCCCAACAATACCCACGAGCAAGCTGGCACGGGGAGGCATTCATCCAGCAATCTGCAGGAATTGACAAAGGGATGATAACATTCATAACATACAGCATTCCCTCGTTATTCGCGAACTTGTTCTCCGCGATTTTGGCTATCCGCGAATCGCGTCTGGAACTCTGCACGACTACTGCATCGAGCGAGAAAGAACGTGATGCGATAAAGTGGTGAGAGAGAAATGCGCTGCGAGAAAGTGATGCGATAAAGTGAAGAGAGAGAATGTGATGCGATACAGCGACCAGAGTGAAGGTGATAAGAAAATGAAATTAGAGAGATAGAAAGAGAGAATTTCTGGAAGCTTTTTAAGCATCTGCAGACGTTGCGCGTACGATATTCGTAGAGCCAATATCATTGTCCACGGCATTTGCTCTTCATAAACATCTCCGGAATATATTCCTCGAGAATAACGACGGAATACTGTTTATCAATTGCCACGACAGTTGCCACGAAATTGTGATGACGTCCTAATGGAGACCCCGAGTGAGAGCGATGCATGAGGCTAAGTTGACAGCGGCCGTAACTCATCATCACCATCAGGGGCTGTGTGCAAATAGCCCGTATGTGTCCACTGTACATTTCATCATTTGTTTCCACTTTCCTCTGTCTTGTGCTCAATATGCTCAACTAGTGGCCACATCTTTCTGGCGCCAATCTATTATAATTGTCGTCATCATGCAATTCTCTGTTAGGCATTCCTCTCTTTCCGGTTCCTTCCTATTTATCCAAACAATAACACACCTTGAAATGTTCCTGTTGTCGTCCATCCTACAAACGCCATAACTAATCACAGGTATGCGATTTCACGAAGTGTATTCAGAGATGTATTTATGCACGGGGTTGAGGATTCCCCACTGTGACGACTTCAAAGAGCAGCACGTCAACATTGGAATAGATACAAACAAAAATACCCTTAACCAACTCGCAATTCAAACATTCCTTAAAGCAGACAGCACATGCCTCCTGGCATGAGGCAGAGAGCGCGCCTGGCAGCGGGACGAAGGCAAAACGATTGGAGGGGTTGGGGGCTGATGGGAACGTTACATTTCCAAATGTATACAAAATACATGTATACGTGTTATTTTCTCGTAAGGTGACATCCTGTACATTATGCATTGTATAGGCCACACGCCTGCAGACATGCAATACAGCGAGAACCCTCGGTTTACGTCGGGGATGCGTCCCTGGAAGGCGCTACGACGAATATGTAAACTACGTCAATCGAAGCGATTTGCAGGGTTGTAGTGGGTGGTGGAGGCGAAGGCTGAGAGGTGACGGATACCGAGACAGGACGGGCGATGATGCTGTCAGCGACGTAAGTGTGGGGCTTGAGGCGACGCAAAACGGGTAAGCGGTGCCAATAATAAAGTGACGACGTGCTTGCGAAACGACGTAAATCCGGGGTATCACTTGTACCGTGAATATTCAAGCAACGAACCCAACACACACCGTCCCCTACTCGTTTACTTGCGATGGTCACGGCAGTGGGCAGATGGCCGAGATGTACAGCCGCCCTTGAATGTTTGAACAAGCGCGTCCCGCCTGAGCGGACCTCGTTTGTTGTTTTAAAAGGGGTCGATGGCGGTGGGCGGGATTCACCCTCTTTGTTGTGCAAGGTGGGGGGGGGAAGCGATTTACAGTTACAGCGCTGCATCTAAAAGTCGGCCACGTGTCGCCACGCGTCTTCCCTCTGACGTCACGGCGGCGGTGGTGACGCAACATTTCCGGCTCAAAGGGGGTGGGGTTTGCGACACTCGGTCAGGTCGGGTCACGGCCAACATTTGATTTGTCTGCGCACGGTCGCACCCAGAGGCTCCCCTTGCCTGATCACACCATTAAGCATTTCCATTGAGAAAAATACATTGACACCGCCATTCTAAATACGTGTCGCTGTTGTTCTTTTCCGCTCGCGGTGGTTGTCAAGGGGGCCCCAACGCGTAGCTTTGGCCACCCGAGGGAGGGTTGGGGGGGGAGGGGGGCAAGTCACCCCCCTGCCTGCCCCCCACGCTCGTTACGCACGCGAATCCATCCACTCTCGCCGTCTTTCGAGGGGCCGACACGGAGAAGAGCGTTGCTCTTCATTCTCTCTGCTGACCCTGCGACAGTTGGGGGGGGGGAGGGGCGGTCGCGGCCGCATATCAACAATAACAGCCACAACAACAACAGCCACAACAACAACAACAGCCACAACAATAGCAACAGCAGCCACAACCACACGTGGAAGAAGAAGGGACTGCGCCACCAAAATGCGAATGCGGGACGGGGTGATAGGTGCGAACCGTCAGGCACAAGCGAGCTACTCGTACAACAACGGGGGAGATTCAATCAAGACGTTTTGAACGTCACAGGACGTCCGTTACATTGCATTTCGGTGTTCAAATGGGCGAATTTGCGAATTAGCGTGGAACTGTTGTTATTTTTGTGGCTGTCTTAACGTGGAACAACGTTGAGACAGCGTTGTCCAATTAGTTTCAACCCACGTGTGAACGTTGAACCGACGTCGCAGGTTTTAGTGGGATGGTAAACTTGCAGGAGGTCGGCGGGTTCGATCCCAGACCCTGAGGCCTACTGAATATATTTGGAGTCTGCGTGCCTCTCTCTCCGTGGTCGCGTGGATTTTTTTCTCCAGGTCCTCCGGGTTTCCCCCTCCACATTATTTGGAGTATTTTGCTGCGATACATTTCCACGTGATAAGCAACTCGGTTGAACTATCATTTGCGGCCAGGTCGCTTCTGAAAGAAGAAGATAATAGCTCAGTGGGCTTTACTTGGTAAGATAAAAAAAAATAGACTTTAGTTTCATTTGTATTTTTTTAAGTGATTTGTCTAACTTCCCTAAACTTTGCACCCATATCGCGTTTTTTATTGTTTGCCGTTGTAACGTTCTGACCCCGTGCCCCTCCTGGTCATCTGTGAAAAAAGAGCTTCAGAGCTCTTCGGATTCCTCCAGTGACAAATACAGATTCTGATTCTCATTGTAGGAGGCCTCTACTCAGAAGCAGCCCCTTTGGTTCGTGGCAACTGAGAATTTCATCAAGATGCCTCACAACCAGCCACGGAGAGGATTGGTGAAGTGGCGTCGGCTTAGGACCGGCTGCGTTGCATCGCCCACCACTCACCGTGGCCATGGCCGGGTATCAAACCGATGCTGCTGCATCAGTTCTACAGCGCAAGGCTCATAGTTGTCACTTGAATGTATAAGGACATGCATGTATGTTGAACTTCTTTCGCACCGTGCTTAGCCAACTCTGCTAATCGGAGATGCAAAAAGCAGTTACAAAGAAATGAGTTTTCAATCTCGATGATGTAAAAGTGCATAGCTCCAGTGGCTTCCGAATATCAGAGGGAAGAGCGTTCCAGACGGCCGCAGATGCGCAACTGAAAGCGCGAGATGGAGTGACCGTCTTTGTTCGACGGTGAGCCAAGAGCCGATGCGAGGATGACCAGAGTGTTCGTCACGGTTTAAACAGGGCAAGAGTCGCTTCCTGTCAGTGGACAGCTGCGTCACACATTACACTATAACCCCGAACTTCGTGCCGGATTAGCATTATGTTATAAAGGGGCCCTAAATTAAAAAAAAACACAAATATTAAAACACAAACGTTTACCTTGCATAGTAAAGTAATTTTATTTTTTCATTTGCTATATAGCCAGATAATACGACGAATCGCTAACCTTAAACACCCAGTCGTTCTTCTTCTTTGGTTTTTTTTTCGGTTAAGTCACGTCTAAAAATAAAAATAAAATAATAAATTAAAATAACATATTACGACGTTTCGATTGCAAAACAAGCAATCATCATCAGGTATAAAAGAAATAGCAACAAAAATCTAACTAGAAAACTATAGACAGACATGCAAGCAGACAGACATCACAACGGCACACAGAGAGAGGACACAAATCGGCACAAAGAGAGGGGTCGTTTCTGTGACGGTCCCTTAAATATAGAGAGGGGGGGCGGGGACGGAGAGAGGGAGGGGGCAGAGAGAATTAGCATATCAATGAGTGTACGGCAACGTACTGCTGTTGCAAGTAAGATGACAATGTGGAACGGGCACGCAAAATTGAAAACGGGCACGCAAAATTGAAAATTAGGAGACAGGCACACGAAAATTAAATAACCTAGCAAAATATCGAAATGTGATGTAATACAACACAGAGAGTCGGTTAACACACAATTAACGCATAGCCTGGTTGATTACGTGTTTCAAAATTTGCTAAGTTAGAATTTTAAGTGTGAAAATTCCAAAGAGAGGACACAAGCAGAGAGAACAAATAGTCAGAAAGAAAAAGGATAAGCTTAAAACTTCCCCGTAGAAGTGGTTCAATCTTAAGTTTTAAGCTTATCCTTTTTCTTTCTGACTATTTGTTCTCTCTGCCTGTGTCCTCTCTTTGGAATTTTCACACTTAAAATTCTAACTTAGCAAATTTTGAAACACGTAATCAACCAGGCTATGCGTTAATTGTGTGTTAACCGACTCTCTGTGTTGTATTACATCACATTTCGATATTTTGCTAGGTTATTTAATTTTCGTGTGCCTGTCTCCTAATTTTCAATTTTGCGTGCCCGTTTTCAATTTTGCGTGCCCGTTCCACATTGTCATCTTACTTGCAACAGCAGTACGTTTCCGTACACTCATTGATATGCTAATTATCTCTGCCCCCTCCCTCTCTCCGTCCCCGCCCCCCCTCTCTATATTTAAGGGACCGTCACAGAAACGACCCCTCTCTTTGTGCCGATTTGTGTCCTCTCTCTGTGTGCCGTTGTGATGTCTGTCTGCTTGCATGTCTGTCTATAGTTTTCTAGTTAGATTTTGTTGCTATTTCTTTTATACCTGATGATGATTGCTTGTTTTGCAATCGAAACGTCGTAATATGTTATTTTAATTTATTATTTTATTTTTAGACGTGACTTAACCGAAAACAAACCAAAGAATAATTCCTGCAGTCACGAAAGCTCCTAAATTAAGATTGAACATAGTCGTTCGTGAAAGTTGAAGACAATATAGTACTATAGTAATAGAGCAAGTGCAGAATCACTGAACCGGAATTGATAGCTTGAAAGCATTTAGCGTGGGGCCCTTGAAAGTGCGGGGCCCGTAGCAACATGTGCTGCGAGGATAATCCGAAACTTCCTGAACTGGCTGTCTTTTCTGGTCGATCTGAACTTTAGCGGACACTTGACGATTCCGGTTGTAATCTCCAGTCCTCGCCGTCGTCTTCTGTCGTACGGCCGATGTAGATGCAGAGCAACAGTTCACAAGTTCGCGTGTGGGCGGTAAAGTCAGACGAACCGCGTCAGGAGCAGCGGAGAGCCATAGCGTGCGAACGTCGCTTTAATAATCCCTTTCAGTGTTTGCTCACGAACCAAAAAAATAAATTGGCAAAATTTTCCTCATCACGTGACAACCCGATTCGATTGCCTCTGTCGGGTGGTGGAGGGCTGTGGACAGTCGTCGGAGAAAAGAAATGAGCATTGCACCTCTGCGACCTAAGTCATGGGAAACGAATGATGTGTCTCCACGTGCATTGTGTTTTCGAGTGCCATCGCCTTTTGAGTACTCAAGTTGCACTGCTGGGGTAAAGACCGTGAATGCAGAACCCATCGTGTTAGTAGCGTCCATCGAGTTCCATTGTCTCGCCGTCCCCTATGAACCTGAAGTGCCGCACCGATGTCATTACAGCGGGCACAGACGTGCCTGTGTAAAGCGCGGCGAACACTCTCTCCTTGTTTTTACAATCAGTGGAAACAAGAAGGTGCTCGGTGTAGTCGGCACTTTGCTTCGTTCATCATTTCGTATTTGTTTTACTTTGCTTTATGTAACCCCCCCTCCCTCTCGCTCACTCTCTCTCTCACACTCTCTCATACTCTCTCACACACTCTCTTTCTCACACTTTCTCTCACACTCTCTCTCTCTCTCACACTCTCTCACTCTCTCTCACACTCTCACTCACACTCTCTCTCACACTCACTCTCTCTCACTTGTGAGCTCTGAGCCATAAACACCCCCTGCACTAAACCGTCTCCCAGATCGCCAACTCGGTCACAGGCGGATGGCGGATAAAGGAGACGTACTCACATCATGAGAGGAAGGTGGCTCAGTGAGGCTAAAGACCAACACAAGGAAAAGATCCCCCATGTAGCCTTAACAGACTGTTGGGGCAAGTGCTGCTAGAGAGCACCTATAAGGGTCAGCACGGCACACGAGGGGGTGGGTGGCCAACACCACGCCCGGCCGCCTTTGTCTCTCTAATGGCGATGTTTACACATCGCACCAGGTACTCATTTGGGGCTGAGTCGACCTAGGGGAGGCCCACGACCGTTTCAGATAATCGTCACCGGTGTTGGCCGTGAGCGGGAATCGAACTCGGGTGGCCGGGTTCGGTAGCGCAGCGTAGCGCTAACCACGACACTACCTCTTCCCACCCCCCACACACACAGATAGAGACACACGCAGAGACACACACACAGACAGACACGCACAAAGACAGACACAGACACACACATAGACAGAGACACACACACAAACACACACACAAACACACACAGACAGACACAGACACACAGACAGACACACACACACAGAGACAAGAACAACAACCGCCATTCGCCACTAAGTGGCGGTGACGTCACCACGACGCTTGTGCCAGGTCATGTGCACCTCGAGGCCACGTGAAGTGTCGAACGCCCGCTGGCAGGAGGTCACGGGGCAGACCCAGTTGCCACGGGTTGACTGACCGAAATGACCGAGATGACTAGCTGATGCACCACCTGTGCCCCCTACTGTACCAACTTGCTGTGCTTTAGCCACCCGGCGCTCCGCTCGTTGTTGTGAGCGTCGCTCCTCCGCCCTCCGTTGTTGTTGGAGGGCGACTGCCTCCAACTGCCCAGTAGCGTCCTTCACGAGCCTCCTCCACAGAGGCCGATCTTGACACCGCTGGTACCAGTCATCGGCAAGTCCACTCAGCTCCACGTCCTCCTGTACCACATCACTCCATCTCTTCTCTAGCCCGTGCCGCGCCCGTTTAGCCGCCTCGATCCGGTCGAACAAAAGCTGTTTAGGCATGCGGTGGCTGGGCATGCGGGCTACCTGACCCAGCCAACGCAGCTTTGCCTGCCGGAGAAGCTCACCGATGGGACTTTGCCCAGATCTTTCAAGGATTTGTGAGCTCCTCACACAATCCAGCCTGGTTAAACCCAGGATGGATCGTAGTCAGGCCAGCCTAAATGTTTCCAACCGGCGAAGATGCTCCATTAGGGGGGTCCACGTTTCGCAAGCGTAGAGAAAGGAAGGAATGACCGTGGCCGAGAAGATCTAAAGCTTCGTGCGGAGCGACAGACCAGGTAGCTTCCACACAGCGTTACGCAACCGATGAAAATATATTGCCGCTCGACTGATTCGGAGTGAGACATCTGCTGTTAAACTGGAGCCGGTCATAAGCACACTGCCCAGGTATGGGAAACTCTCCACTCTCTCCACAACTGCCCCATCACTGACAGAGACACACACACAGACATACACACACAGACACACAGACAGAGACACACACAGAGACACACACACGCAGAGACATACACACACAGACACACACACGCAGAGACACACACACAGACAGAGACACACACACACAGACACACAGACAGAGACACACACACGCAGAGACACAAACAGAGACACAGACAGAGACACACACACAGACACACAGACAGAGACACACACACAGACACGTGGCTTTGTGCCTCGTGGATTTCCAACAGCTGCGCCGGGTTGTTGAGCAACCCGCGCTCTGCTGCTGGGAACGCTGCCGCCCACCGCCCTCTCGCGGCGCGTGCTCCACCTCGCAGGGACGCGGGGAGACAGAGACGCACACGCCGCTGCTTGCTGTCAGGTCCGGTGCGTGGCCGCGCCGTAGCTACTCAAACTACACGATGTTTTTTTTTATATTTAATCAAGTAAGGCCCCACTGAGCTACATTGTTTTTTTCGGAAGCGACACGGCCACTAATGATGGCTCAGCGAAGTAGCCCATCAAGTGGAAATGTATAGCAGCCAAATGCAGTGCTGGACTCTAAGCACGTGACGTTGATTCTAAAAGTGGACGGACAAACCGGAAGACCCGGAGACAAATCCACACGACTATTGACATCAATCCCACGCTTGGCGCCGACGGCCCGAGATTTAGTTTCTGTGTTTCGAGTGACGTAAATAAAAAAAATGTAACCGAGATCTGGTGTTGAACTTTATCGCAATTTACAGCACGGCTTTTATAGCACCGTAGGCCAAGGCTCGGCAGCAAAAACAACGAGAAGAGACGTTTGATTCTCTCGAAATCTGTAAAATAAAATATTTCAAGAGCCGCAATGCGACGTGAGCACGAGACGTTCCCCCCCGCCCCGTAATAGACGACGTCACAAAGCAGTCCTTAAATATACTCTTTGGTTCTTTCGGTATAGTCACGTAGGTAGAAAAATAAAATAAATAAACTAATTTTGTTTCAATAAAATAAAACGATAAATATATATTTTTTATAAAATACAAAATAAAAATTCGGTTTTTTTTTCTACGTGACTTTACCGAAAGAACCAAAGAGTATGGATTCCTGCAGTCGCGAAAGCTTCAAATCAAGTCCTTAAAGAGCCGCCGCAGGTCGCCGACCGCTACCGCTGACCTCGGCTGACTGAGAAACGTGTCCGGGTTTCGGGGGTCTACGGTGGACAAAGGGGGCCCTAACTGAGCCACCTCGCGACGCGTCCCGGTTTGTAGGCCAGGGAGCGGCGTTCGTAGTGCACGGTCGTTGAATAGAGGTGGGTGGGGCGGGGGCGGGGGCGGTGGGGGGGGGTTTCGGGAATGGGTTTTAATCAGCACGATAGGTAGTTTGTACGTTCATACGGCGGCGGCGGTGGTGAATTCATAGTCACCGTGTAATTTGTTAATTTTGACGGATTCCGTTACATTGTCCACAACTAAACTAAAAAAAACTATCAACATGTTTTATTATACCAGGATCAGTCCCACTGAGTTATGTATCCCCCTTTCAGAAACGACCTACCCACAAATTATAGCTAAACAAAGTGGCTTATCACGTGGAAATTTATAGCAGCCAAATACTCTCTACGAATGCTTCTAAATGTGGAGGGGAAGACCCGGAGAACAAGTCCCGCGACCACGGGGAGAACACGCAAACTCCAAATATCGACCCTACGGCCTTCTGCATACCAGGCGAGGTAGTTGACATCTCACTATCGCAGGGCACGAGTGGTTCAGCAGCTGGAGTGACAGTCGAGTCATGCACACGAGAAGAAGTGCTTCTCATCGGGCCATGAAATTCACGACAATACATTTTGCAAAGGAGATACTCCAGAATCAATTATTACATAGGAAGAGGTTTTAATTGCATTTTCATTTTTGGAACGTCATGTGAGAAGTTTGGATAATTGGGATTTTGGCCATAATTTTCGCTCAGGAGGACCTCTGCCCCCTCCCCCCGCGTGGTGTCTAAGATCCCAACTCGGGGCAGGCGACGAAGCTGGGGCGGGGGAGTAGAGAGGCGAGCTTCAGACGCAAGGGATCGACCTAGAACCGTCGCTCTACGGAGCGAGGGGGGCTCGCTCCCATCGTGGACGCGACAACAACAAACAACCCCGCGATAACACGAGAACACCACGAGAACAACACGAGAACAACACGAGAACACCACGAGAACACCACGAGAACACCACGAGGACACCACGAGAACAACACGAGAACACCACGAGAACACCACGAGAACAACACGAGAACAAGACGAAGAGATGCAACGCGGGGAGGATCGCATCGCCGGGTGCCGCCGTGGCTTAGCGGCTCTCTGCTAACGCCACTGACTCGCTGGCGCCACGTCACCTACTGAGTCAGGCTCGACCTACAACGACACATGATTGTTGTTATTTGTTGTTGTTTGTTTGTTGACACCAACGGCGGCCACTTCTTTGCGCGAGCCATTTGCTGCTGCGTCTCTTTGTGGCATTTTTGTTTTTAACGGCGCTGACCTTTACGGGAAATATGACCCAGCTCCCCCCCTCCCCCCGCCCCGCGGATTAATTCCATTGTGCGTCTGCGTGTAATCGCTCGCTCCGCGGTGAAATAGAATCCCTAATAACTAGCAAGGCATGCGTGGCATTCCGATTCTAAAAGAAAGTACACGAAGCTCACATAAATGTGCCCGGAAATATGCACGCGTTCTGTTCCCTCTCACGGCCAACACCAGTGGCTATAATCTGAACCGGTCCTGGGCCTCCCCTAGGTTGAGTCAGCCTCAAATGAGTACCTGGTGCGGTGTGTAATAAAAATCGCCGCTGCGGAGACAAAAGCGGCTGGGCGTGGTGCTGGCCACCCACCCCCTCGTGTGTCGTGCCGGCCTTCATAGGTGCTCGCTAACAGCACTTGCCCCTACAGTTTGTTGAGGCTATACGGGGGATTGTTTTTATCTTTAAAAAGTTGTGTGTGTGGTGGGCTGGAGGTTGTGAATACGCCGCACCCTCCCGATCAAACTTTCGGTCCAATGTGTGTCCACGCAAACACCGCCACAGTGGCATCTGAATCTGACCCCGGTGTCCCGCGAGGTCAATCCGGCCTCTGGAACGAACACATCCGGCACTGTAATCTAAAGCAGTGCGATCCACACTGTGGAGACAAAGGTGGTCAAGGCTAACGGTTCCCCCCCCCCGCCTTGACGTGCTGCACTTTTCACAAACTGGTGGCCTCAAGCCATTCTTGGCAATTCCACAGCCTTATGGCAGGGGGCCCAGCTTATCCCAAGGACGCCGTTGAGCCCGCGTACAAAATTACATTCACTTAAATAACCCCAGGGGAATGATGGGCTGAGTCGACCCTTGAACCGGAATTGAACTCGTGTACACGTAGTTGCAACTGTGAGTCATGAGCTCCGCCAACATTGACAGTCCGCGAACTAAGGGCTCCAGGTCAAACGGGGAATGTGTTGTCTCCGCGCGTCTTCGCGTGCGTGTGTTGAGATCCAGTCAAACAAAACCCAGCAGATTAAAAGCAAAGACGAGTCAAGCAGGTCAACGCGTAGACGTTTTTCTAACCATTACACGAGGCAGCTGAATGAGTTCGGTGGTCGCTGGGGTTTCCCGTGATATCTTTCCACGACAAAACGATTTCAAACGTCACGATATGAACATTACTGCGATATCACTGGCCCGTAACTTTGCAATTGCTTATTGCGTCGTGCTTTGCTGTGCTTCCAACACGCGTCGGGATTGCTTCACAGTCCATAGACTTCCCTTCAGCTCGGTTAACGCTCCCATAGTTCTGCTCGCCGCCACGGCTTTACAATTTACAAGGCACGTGATGTCGTTTTCACGAGACAACGGAATTAACGATGAAAATGACGGCATCATATTACCGCCTTGGTAGTCAATTACACTTTGAAGGCCACACACATTCATCGGGTAAAAAGTATGTATTTGTAACTTTGTTATCATCTGTTATCATTTGTATGTTGAACTTATTTCGCACTGTACGTCGCCAACCGTGCTAATCGGAGGTGATCCAAATCACCCGGATTCCCACCAGACCTAAGACGCTGAAACAGGCTTTTGAGCCCGTGGATAGTATTCGCATGAGTAGCCACCAGGCACTGAACACGACCACGGGTTGTGGGTAGCAGCAGCCCACGCGGCCTGAACTCTCCCCCGCCTGTATCGGCCTGCACGGACCAGCGTGGCGAAGTATGGTCACATCATCCTCCCGGCCAGTGGAGCTGCCCCACCGCATTTTGTCGAACTGACAGACAGCACGAGGTAATAGCGGGTCTCTGCGCACCTCGAACCTTAACCCGTAGCCACCGGAGAGCTTTCGCGAGAAGTGCAAACCCAGAGGCATAAACGACGGTGATGGACATCGCGGAGGAAGGAACAGCGCAGTGTTAGCGTCTTCTCAAACGGGGCGTTATTTGCATTGGGGATGAGCATCATCGCACGGTGGTGGCCATCTCTGCATCGCTCGACACGGCACTCACCGTGGTGACCGAGTGCCTTGCCGAGCCCCATTAAGCGCGGCAAACCGTTCAGAATAAGAGTCCCGGAGGCAGCTGAATGTGAGTCGAGCCTCCAAAGCCGATGGCGCGTCAGAAGCACCGAGGCCGACATCGCCGAGATGTTTGAGGCCTCGAGCCCTCGGGATGAGTTTGCCTCTCGAGAGGCTCGAAATTGGCCACGTCGGAGCACCGGGTCAGCACTGGTCACGACTCCTGGGGGTTTTACCTTTGCGAGCTCTTACGCCGTGCGTGCTCTCAATTGCCGGGGTTTGAATCGTCACTGCGCACAGGCGGCCGTCGTGTTCGTTTGAACTCCGCGCATCTCTGGCTCTCGCGGGCGGGCAGGGAGGAGGGTGTGTGTGTGTGGGGGGGGTCTCCATTATAACGGCGCACGTGACGGTGGACGCGTCACACACCCTAGTGCCGGCCGAACACGTGGTCGCCTGGCGCGGGAACTGGCTTTGCGAGAGCAACAATCGGGGAGCGGTGGTTCAGCGGTTAGCGCGCTGCGCTATGAACCCGGCGACCCGGGTTGTGTGCTCACTAACAGCACTTGCCGCAACAGTCTGTTGAGGCTATATGGGGGGTCGTTGTCTTTGTTGGAAGGTGCACGTGTGCTTCGCGTGAGTCTCGTGGTGCCGCTGTGTTCGACTCCCGGTCAAGCATTCACTCGTGCCTGAGCCTCGCTTTGCCCTCTTTCAGGGCAGCTTTCATTATAATCACGAGCGCTCGGTGGGGTGATTGCATTGTAAAGACGCACCAGGAGTGGGGGAGACGAGGCGGCCGGGAGTGCGTGGCACTGCCTCCACAGACCGTGCCGGCCTTGACAGTCACCAACCACCGACGATCCAAATTCGTTTTCGGGTTCGGCCACGTGGTCGATTGTCACGTTTACACTGATATCGGAAATCGTTCACGATGCTAGGCCAATATATCGATCGCGTAAGTACTTGTAGTTAAAGCCGTGGCTTAGGGGCCGTCCATAAATGACGTCACTCGATTTTGGACGATTTTTGACCCCCCCCCCCTCGTCACACGGCGTCACAAAAAGTCAGACCCCCCCTCAAATATGACGTCACAAAGCTCTGCCCCCCCCAATTTTTTTTTATATGCTTCAAATCGCTTTAAACTATTGTCATTGTAGTGCATATTTAAATTGGCGCTGCACTCTGATGTTGTAGGAGAAAACATTTATTAAAAAGTCTATTTAATTAAATAGAACGTGTTGCCTATATGTAATTAAAGTTGCGCATTTTTACGTGACGTCACGTTTCTCAACCCCCCCCCCCCCGTCATCGTCACACATCGTCACAAATGTCTGACCCCCCCCCCCCCCCCTAGGTGCGTGATTCCGCCAGGGAGTGGCTGCTCGCAACATCGAGCGGGCCACCGTCATCTGACTTCTGCGCGGTCTGCAGCTGACGGGAGTCCCGCTCGACGGCGCCTTCCTCCGACGGGCGGCATCCGACGTCTTCTCGATGTTGACTCCACGTTGGGGCGGGCAGCCTCTCACCGCGTTAACGGGAGTCGCAAACACCACGGGGACTGTGGCCTCCCCCTGGAGCTGCGTCATCGATGTCCTTATTTCATCCACGAAAGCCACGCCGGGTCGTATGCGATAATTTTTTCAGGAGGGCCCTTCCTGCTGCGGCATTATTTAGTTTTATTGTAAAATGTAATTCAGCCAATGGATGGCGAGTTGCGTCGACTATACACATGAGAAGAAACCGGAGCAGCCGGAGAAATCCCTCCCACGTGCGCGCGGGGGACAACAACAACAACCTGCGATTAGCACAGTTGGCTTCGTACGGCGCGAAAGAAGTTCAACGTACAGCCTGTTCTCCTACAAACGCCGCGTGTTGTTTTCATAACGCGAATTGGATATGTAACGCGATGAATGTATCAGGGAACACCGTTTTGTTATAGCGCCCGATGTGAATTTGGATATAACGCGATCGAGTGAACGGAACTACGTTGCACGAGTAGGAAACAATGAGGATGCATCATCGCACAAGGCATTGGGATGCTGCTAGATGCTTCTAGATGCTACACACGCGCCTCAGCCTTTGCTCAGCCTGTGCACGCATCCCACGCGTTATCGCGGACTGTGCTTTACCCCCCCCCTCCCACACCATATTACATGTTATTTATTATAACGCGATTTTTTCCAAAACGCGGTGTTCTTCAGGAACGCAACTACCATCGCGTTACAGGAGAACACGACTGTACACAAGACACAACAACAACGCTCTATCCCCGTACAGACGGAAACAGGCGGCGATCAGCCCCCTCGCTGCACCGCCATCTGCTGGCGAGCCAGGGGAGGTGATGGCACCTCCTTGTCGCCACCCACGCGAAGTGCGCTTCGCAGCCGATCCGTGTGCGATCCACCAACCCCTCGCCTCCCTCCACGGTGCCAGAGCAGAGGCTGACGAGGTGCCGTGACGGCGGCGGCGGCGACGTAGCCACGAGCGGTCGACGTCTATGGCGTGAAACCAACGGCGGTGTTCCCGCAGTCGTCGGCACAAAGGTTTCATCAGGACGGCGATCGCAGGTGTCGCTGCGGGCTATTCTTAGACCTCGCCGTGACTCACTGGCGAGCTTCAGGTGGGCGAGTGGCGGGGTCGGGGGGGGGGGACGCGGATCCGGGAACGCGCGGCCCATCCTGGAACGCGCGTGTGGGGGTGTAGGGGGGGTACAGCCTGGATGGGTGGGGGGGGGAGGAAGGGGGGAGGGGTCACCCTTACGTGCAATTGTCCTTAAACGATTGACAACTGCGGCGACAGGAGAAAACTTGCGTGGGTGTGATAGGGTTGCAGTTTTAAAAATGAAAATGTGTTTTTACACTTTATGGCAATAAAACAGGAGGCGTTACGATTTTCAAACACCAAAACAAAAGCATCGAGTCTGCATTAACCGCGCAGTACTTGTGGTGAACATGCAAACAAACACGCTCAGATATTAATCATGTTCTTTGGCACGGACTTCATTCCTTGCAAAAGGGATCTATTTGTTGTCTGAACATCTGAACACCTGTTTTCTTTTTTTTCAAATACTTTGATGGTGGCAAAAAAATGTCCCACGATTTCGGGTTGTAGTTGTTACCAAATGTTGTCTTTCATACAGTATGAACGCTGGGTTTTATATACTGCATCTTAATTGTATATAACCAAAGGGTAGATTGTATACGCAGGCTTTCACGACGAATATGATACATAACAACGGTTTTTGGGTTAGATTACATAAGTATATATGTGTCGTAACCCTCCACCACCCGACACAGCCAGTAAGGGAATTGTCAGGGAAACAACGCGCCAATTAGTTTACTACTTCAGCCCACCGGTGTGTTGGAGAGTAAATCCACAACATGTACAATTTGAGTATGACGTTTCGCTGGTAATTACATCCAGCATCATCAGGCGATTTGCCAGAATAGTGAAGCAATCCACCTTCTTCTGGTCTTGAATAGAGCAAGATGACGTCATCACTAAAGCCATCAGGTGCAGAGATCAGAGGCGGAGGAGGGGTGGAAGGTTAATGCAATTATATTCACCTTTATTACAAATATGATTATTCACAATGATATTATTTTGCATGGGTTAGATAGTCGTGGAGATATGACAAGGCCGTAATTATAATATATATTGGGGGACACATCTCCCCAATATTCAAATATGCTCAAAATGTCACCCCCAATATATTGCTATAAAAATAATTGCTGTGCTATGTAAATAAAAACAACAATTTGCTAAACCTTGGCCACAATATCTGGACTTGTTTTCATATGATTCAATGCATAGATTTCTGTTTATATGAGTGTGGTTATGGTTGTACTTTATTAATCCCTAATCTCAAACATTACATACAATGAAGCAAGAAATGGTAAAAAAGTAAAAACAGAGCGATGTAATACAATACACTATTAGACATTATTGTAAAAAAAATATCAAAAGTCCATCCCATGTGTTAGTGAATTTTTAAATATTTTACGCAGGTAATTCGTTTTCAAATTTAGATTTTTTTCTGGGTTGGGACCACCAGACACCCTGGAAGATTTGGTCCCCCCCAATGTTGACTCCATGGCTACGGCCTTGAGGTAGGATGTCAATTGCTTAACTGTAACCCTCCACCACCCCGACAGAGCTAAACAAATCAAGTTGTCACGTCACATGGGCAAATATCAGCAAAAAACGGAGAAGGGGAAATGTTGAAAAGCAAGCAAAGCATTTTTACAATTTTTTCTAGATGACATTTTGTCAAAGATTACAACCGGTATCGTCAAGTGTTTCGCTTGTTTAATAAGTTGACTTTCGCGACCAAAATTATTCGTAACAAAGAGGTGTTTTTTGGTTAGATCGCGTAAATAAAAATGTGTCATTAAACCAGCCACCACCCGACACAGCCAATTAGTAAGGGTTATCACGTAAACAAAACGTGCTAATTAGTTACTACTTCAGCAAACCGGTGTGTTGGAGGGTAAACCCACAACATTTACAATTCGAGTACGTTTCGCTGGTGATTACTATTGCCTGATGAAGCCGGTTGTAATCACCTGCCAGTCGTCCTAGCCAACCCACGACACGTGGGTCTGTTCCGTGACCTCCTGCCAGCGAGCCTTCGACACTTCGCGTGACCCCAATGGTCGCCTGGCCTGGCACAATCGCCATGGTGACGTCTCCACCACTTTGTTGCGAATAGCGGCTGTTATCATCAGCATCACGATCATTGTCGCCTAGAAGGTGTCACTACAGACGATAGATGTATCCTTTTGTCCGTGAAGGCACCGACAATAGAGAGGAAGGGAAACCCAAATGCTGGCCGACAATTCTCTTACTCCGCTCACTTTTCCGGGAAGATTTTGACTCAGCCAGAAGTGGTCTCCGAGACGCACATCGTCCATCCCATTCACTGAGCTCTCGTGCGGATGAGAGCATGAACACACGAGCGACAGCGAATGAATGAGAGGAGTCAAACGCGTGGCTGAGCACAGATCGGCCAATAGCACCACACAAAAATAGTTTCTACTCTGTGTATGTGTGGAAATATTTGTTGCAAGCAATGGGTGACCCCGATTAAATGATTATAAATATGGAGTGATGCACTCAGAGACACCGGGAGTAGGAGGCACTCTATTTATTACAGCCTTCACAGGTACAAGGGTAACTACACTCTCAGTCAGGACAGCCAACAGACTGCCTGACTGACGACGCCGAGAAGACGAAGACGGTGACGAAGACCCCAGCAGGCCGACGGGATCCCACTCCAAGCAACAGCCCCGAGCCTTCACTCGGGGTCCCCTTTTATCCCCCTGGCGGGGCTTGGCTCCGCCCCCGGCCACCCCCCGGCCACGCCCCCCTTCGAGAACCTACTCGTGAGGGTTCCCGGGGTGACCTCACGTGCCCCCTCTATCAACTTAGCCCTACATCCCTCTCTCTGTTTATCACGTGACCTGCTGACAGGCAGGGCCGTTGCAGATCCATTTCTCTGCCAGCAACCAGCGCTATGCTCCATAGTGACCCATTCCATGTCACTACAAATACATGCAGTACAGGGTGCTTCAAAAACATCTTAACACTTATACGGGACTATCGTTTTTAATAGAAAAAGAACGGATAATACACTGTAACATGATACAAATGTATGTTAATAGCTTCACAAAGTCAAAGAGTCTCCATTTGTTCGCTATCATTATCAACACCTGCCTCAAATCTTCTCCAGGTGGTCTCCAGAGCCCGGAGGCACATTTCTTGTGGTATTGTTGCAAATTCTCGGAAGTGTTAACATTTTTTGAAGCACGCTGTATATAGTTACCTTTGAACTGCAATGCATTTCGTTTGTATGTACCGTACGTAGCCAGCCGTGCTAATCGGAGGAACGATTGTCTATGCCCAATAACTCTTTACTCGCTCTTCAAAGCACTCGCCCACATCACGTCTTATTTGTCAACATAAACAATATAATATTCAGCGCAGGTGATTCCGTGGAATGATCTGTGGCTAGCGGCATGGTGGAAGGCAATGGGAGCCAGTACCACGTGGGTCTTAGATGTCTCGGCATTTCCTCTGACATTCCTTTCCCGTTCATCTGGATTGTTTTTTTTGCTCTCCAGAAGTCTCTGTTATTCATTGAACACACGAGCAATACGATTTCGAACACTTGTCGCATTCCGTTGCCCTTTGGGCAACGCACTTTGGACAAACTTCCCCAAAGTGAGCGGGGTCCTTTTGGAAGATGAATCTCGAGGCTCGGGTTTCTCTGGACAAATAAAATATACATTAGGCGTTTAATCTTTGTTTGAAGCTTTCGTGACTGCATGCAGGAATCCATACTCTTTGGTTCTTTCGGTAAAGTCACGTAGGTAGATATAAAATAAAATAAATCACGACGTTTCGATCGTAACACAAGCGACCGTCATTAGGCGAAACCGATGCAGCAGGACAACTGCTGATTTATTTCTACCTACGTGACTTTACCGACAGAACCAAAGAGTATATTAGCCGGTTGTATTAAATGTGATACTTCCTTTAAGCAGTGGACTTTTATATGATCCATTCTCCCTCGGAACCAGGGGCAGCGCACTGTCCCATCCCCTCCCTCGCGTCTCCCCGCAATCCGCTGTGCGAAGGCGACACTCGCAATGGAGATCTGTCGGATGGGAGGGGTTGGTTGTGACTCGCATCCCAGAACTTCCCCGTCACAACCTCCCGTCTCTCGGGAGCCGAGGGCCGTTAAGAGCCGCAGAATATCGCTCCGAGACAAAGAGAGAGGAGAGAGAGAGAGGAGAGAGAGGAGAGAGAGAATGCAGCACTTGTCGTAAAAAATATTAATATTACAAATATTACATTGAAAACATAGGGGGAACATAGACATGGAGTAGGGAGAGAGGGGGTAGAGAGAGAGGGGGGCTAGAGAGAGGAGGTAGAGAGAGAGGGAAGGGGTAAAGAGATCAGAGCATTGCATCTATCATTTAAAGGGGGGGAGGGGTTACATAAAGCAAAGCATAAAAAAAACTAAATGATAAACGAAGCAAAGTGCCGACTACACCGAACATCTTCTGTTTCCTCTGATCGTAAAAGAAAAAAAGAAAAAATAAGAGAGAGAATCATCTCGCTCGCCCAGGGGCGCCAACGAGATGACAGCTCGGCTCCTCGGAGACGCGCGGCCGCAAACCCCAGAGCGCGACGCCACAAGCGGCGGCAAATTCCCACCTCCGCGTCGCTCACGGGCCGTGAGCCAACAGCCCGTGACGTCCCCAAGGCGTCTCGACGTCGCTCCGGCTTTCTATTCGGTGCCTTTATTTGTTCATTTTGCAGGCCGCCGCACCGTGCGTGGGACGCCGCCGACAGGGCGCTGCGAATGCGCCGAAGGGCCCCTCGGAGCTAAGAGAGCGATATACCCCGCGTCCCTTTTGGGAAATGCGACGTTTCAGAACACCACCCACGCGCGCGCGCGGAGCCCAGCTTGGCTGCCGGCCACGCTCGAAGTGAAGCCGCTCTGAAGGTTTCCCAGAGGAGCCGGGAGGTTGGAAGGGTCAAGGCTCCCACGTGCGCAAGTTCGCGAGTGTCTCCAGTAACACCGCTGGCCGGTTCAATGGTCGTGAACAAGGTCCGTGCTTCGCATAGGTTTGCTCGGTGTAAAAAACTAAACTAAACAACAATGAGCACTTCCCGCCAGCTGCATCGAACCCCCTTAAGGCACGCAACGTTCGAGATGCGCCCTGACAGTCTCCCTCCATCTGCTCGGAGGTCTTCTCTTCCCCTCGGTCCCAGGACTCGTGAAGGCCGCGCCGCCGCCGCTGCACGCGCGTCCAACCCAGCACACCCCCGTATAGCCTCAACAGCCTTTTGGGACAAGTGCTGTTAGCGAGCAGCGCTTATGAAGGCCGGAACGACACACGAGGGGGTGCGTGGCCAGCACCAAGCCCGACCGCCTTTGTCTCCCCAGTCATGATATTTACACATCGCACCAGGTACTCATTTGAGGATGAGTCGACATGTGCGTATTTATGTTGAACTTCTTTTGTACCTTACGTAACCTAGAGGGGGCAGGACCGGTTCAGATATACGTCACTGGTATTGGTGGCTGTGAGCGGGAATCGAACTCGGGTCGCCGGGGTCCGTAGCACAGCGCGCTAACTGCTGCACCACCGCTCCCCGTTACAACACAACTTACAACACTCACCTGGCCACGTTCTCTTTCGGGACTTGTCAGGCATCTGGGCTCATATACCGGCGACTTCTTATCGAGATCTTTTGTGTAGAAGTCCCTTGTCTGGGTGTGGATGTAATTCATCACAAACGACATATTCTCGTTCACTTGCATCCTGCCTCCATGTATTCACAACGCGCGCGTGCGAAGGGTGTGTACGCGTGTTCGTCGTGGATGAGAGTAGGCTTGGAGGGAGGAGTTCCTTAGAAGGGCAAATACATATTAATCCAGGCTATCGATCTTCTAAACTATTCTCAACTTAATCAAAGCAAAAAAAAAACATGTATTGAACCCACGAAAGTGAACGTATATATATTTAGGAAAGATTTACAGTTCAAACAGTGCAACCTTTACGTAAAAAAAACCGAGTAATCCGTCCTCTTTTTCATATTTGTCTCTCCAAGTCATAAAAGTATTTTATGTCAAAATATCCACCTCTTTGGAATGCATTTTTTCAGCACCATTCGTTCAATAAACTCCGGACCCGATTTCGACATTCATCATCTCATCAGCAGAGCGAGGCTTTGCTCTTAAACCAACGACGGCGAACGCCCAGAATGTTTATGGGCAATAAACCTTTGCCTCTCTTAGATTGCGGCCCTCGTTGACAGCAAATGATATAATAATTATAATGATAAGCTCTTTTATTTTAGAAGGTAAGGCCCATTGAGCTTTTAAGCTCTGTTTCGAAAACGACCTGGCCACAAATGAGAGCTCAACGAAGTGGCTTATCATCACGTAGAAATGTATAGCAGCCAAAATACTCGAAACGCGTTTTGATTCTAAATGTGGAGGGAAAACCCAGAGGACCTAAAGAAAAATCCACGCGACCATGGGAAGAGTAACACCGCCAACTCCAATATACAGCAGGCGTCAGGGTCGGGATCGAACCCACGACCTCTTCTGCATACCAGGCGAGGTAGTTAACATCTTCTAGCTAACGATGCGTATTGTTGGCACAGTGGACTTGCGAATCCATGGCACGGGGGTCGGAGATCCGATCTCCCAGGCGAGGCACGGTCTCACTGCGTGGTCTCGCACGGAGATGTGATGATGTTGAGCAGCATTCGAAACATCCGCGACGGACGTATTGTCGTGAATTTTTGTTTTTATTCACAAGGTCGGAGACGGGCGTACGCTTCTGTGGCGCTAACAAAAGGAAGAGGGTTCGGGACCCCCCCACCCCCCTTGCCCGCCCCCCAGAGCAAAGGTGGCGCGCTCCGATGATCTAAGGGCAGAGGCGGCGATTGTCGCCGCTTGCCACACACGGAGGGCGAACACAGCGAGCTGCCACTCGGGGGGAGGGTGGGTGACGGGTGGGTGAAGCAGCGCTCGGTTGTCACAACCCTCACCTCGTGTGATTTTGAATCGAGGAAGATGGTGAAAAGGTAAAGGAGAAGCCCCGTAATGTCTTGCTCATGCCGCTTTACATTTCCACGCGATTTAGCCACTTTTGTTGAGCTATCGTTTGTGGCCAAGTCGCTTATGAGCAATACGTCAACACCTCAGTGGGCTTTGCCTGGTGCCGTAGGGATAGTTTGGTTCCATATGTATGTGTGTGGGAGATTTGTTTACTTTTCTTGTACTGCTATCATGTTTTTGTACTGTTTGTTTGCTGCTGTGACGTTCTTACCCCGCGCCCATCACTGGACATCTGTGAAAAAGAGCTTTATAGCTCATCGGATTCCTCCAGTATAAATACATATTCTGAGTATGCTACTACCCGTGGGTAGTAGGGCCTCCGCCCTTTTGGGCGCACCTCTGCAACGATATTCGGACCACTCACCCACGCCGCGCCGTTTTATTGTTGTTGTTGTTTGTCGGAAGACGTCGAAGTACCCAGACCCCACCGCGCGGTACAGCAGCCGGGCGACGACCTTGCGTTGCAGAAAGCCCGCACCGTCGTACCGACTTGCCACGCCGGGTGATCGGGCGGGCGGACGGGCGAGCGACCTCTGGACCGTAAAATCCGGGGTGCGACGCTCGCCGTCACAGGGAATCTTTCTGTTTTTAAACTTTATTTTCAGAAAAGTTTGAAAATGTTCATACTGCAGGAATCGGATGGAACTGCGAAGGCTCACACCACGCCAGGGTGCAAACTATGGCACCGCTTTGGTAAAAAGTAAAAAAAGTGCATTCGCGTGGCTTGCGTCCCTTGACGTTGGCCACTGACTGGACCGTGGGGACGATTGCCCGCGCCAGTGAGGCTCGTGAACGCCACTCAGCTCCCTTCAATGCGTGCAACTTTGATTCCGCACCACGGGGCTGACGACGCTGTTGGGGGCGCGTCGCTCTGGAGGCCTCTCCGATGGCTCCGACGTCGACCTCGAATTCTGCGACGCGAAAGTTCAAATGGCAAACAGCGGCGCGACGAGACGCCGGGCGTTGCGATGACGAAGAAGGTCACGTGGGTTTCCCACCCGCGAGTGTGCCCAGGCCGGGAGCCATCTCCTGTTTGCAGCACTGAGCAAGTCCGCCCCGTTGCAGGGCTATGATACCCGTAGGAAAGTTCACTGTGACGAGAGAGATGGCTCAGAGCGTCATTGTTATTTTTGTTGTTGTTGTGATGATAACAATGTGACAACAGTTGCATGCAGAGAGCCCTTGGTCAATCTGCCGTTGGGTGTGGGCCTCCCGTGGCCTTGCGGTTCGTGGGGGGGGGAGGTTATTTGACCATACTTCACCACTCCGGTGAGTGCTGGATTGGTGAAGGTGGGGAGCATACTACGAGTTGCAGAAGCGTCAATTACAACAAATGATGTCCGCCACACTCCGCTCGGCTGCCCACGATGCAGCAACAACGTCATCATCATCATCTTATTATTATTGTTGAAAGCGTAGACATAACAAGTCAACTTCGAACTTTATTTCCATTAAGCCGTTGAATTGCAGAACGTTACAGCCACGTACTAACGCGTGTGTGTGTGTGACCAAATAAACGAGTCAGGGTGTCTCGTGGGGCATGGTGGGGGTGGGGGGGATTCAGATCGGACCCTTAGGAGCGATCCCGAGTTCTCATTAGAAGCGGATGACGAAGCGCCACCCAGAACACCACGACGAGGGGGCCCCTTTGATCGCAGAGCCATGCGGCCTCCTGCGGTGCCGAGGGATGTGGGTGGGTGGACCCAGCGCTGACTGAGGAATATTTTGTCCCCCTTCTTGGCTGTTAGTGTGACACCGAGAAGTAGGAGCAGGCTTTCGCGACCAATGTCATCCATAATAGAGGTGTTTCTTGGGTTAGATCGCGTGAACATAAATGCGTTGTTAAACCGGCCACCAATTATTGAGGTTTGTCACGGAAACAGAACGTGCCAATTCGTTACGAGTACAGCACACCGGTGTGGCGGAGAGAAAATCCACAACATTTGCAGTGTTGCTGTTGGTGGGACAAGCGCGGCAGAGACCGTGCCCCGCTGAACACAACTTGTTTTGTTTTTTACTCAAACTGAACTCATTTCTATTTTACCAGGTAAGGCACCACCGGCGCTATGTAGCGATCTTTCAGAAGCGCTACCCGGCTATCACAATTAAAAGCTCGGCATTGTGGCTCACCGCGTGGAAATCTATAGCGGCAGACATTGACTCGAACCGCGCGGCGATGCTGATTTTAAATGTGGAGGGAAACACCGAAGGACCCCGAGAAAAATCCACGCGACCACGCGGAGAGAGAACATGCAAGTTCCACATATATACAGCAGCAGCAGGCGTCAGGGTTGGGATCGAACCCATGATCCTGCTGTACGCCAGGCGAGGTAGTTAGCATCTCGCCACCGTGGCGCCCCGAGTGACAGAAGCAGAACAACAAAACCAAAGTAAAACAAATAGCCGGTTAAAAAAAAAAAATTGTCGCGGCGATGGCGGCGGCGGCGGTGGCGTTAAAGCTCGTTTAGGATGTTAATATTTGCCGCCCGCGGGTAAAAATAAATGAAGTGCACGCAACTGCGACGGTTTCCGCGCGTGCACCCAGAGTCAACGCCTCGCCGGCTTCGGTAAACACACGCGATGGCGCGCGGGCGGGCGATGGCGCGCGGCACCGTGGGCAGGTGCCGTCACCCGTGGGCTGCGTTCCGTAAAATAAAATGTTGGTCCACAAATTGACGCTCGCAATGAATAAAAGTGTCTAGGACGCTTGGATAGGGCCCCTAGCGGTGCTCGCGGTTGTTGTTGTTTACCGCTTGAAGCCCAGCAACCGCCCTGGTCAATACCAGGAGTGTTCTCTGTGTGCTCCGGTTTTTCTCCCACGTTTGAACACTCATGAATTGGCCGATACCACCTCAATTTATTGAGGACCCCGGAGCATGGGCAAGTGTTCATAATTATCGCCGGCTCGTCGCGTGGCTGGCTGCCTTCCCGCTTTGTCTGCGGGTCCTCCTCTCGGCGAGAGTGAGCGGCGGTGCAGCGTTACAAAGTCACTGTTATTACTGCTGGCGGTGGTGTTGTTGTTATAACGATGATCATGATGATGGTTCTGGCGGCTATCTTCGTAAAACTCATCGGCTCACTCATCAGCTCGCAATGTGTTGTCGAATGCGGTGCGCGTCGCGGTTCTGTTTGCACAGCTCGCAAGCCACAAATACAAAGATCCCCCGTATGGCCTTCAACAGACTGCAGGGGCAAGTGCTCTTAGTGAGCACCTATGAAGGCAGGAGCTGTCCATGAGCACCACTCCCGACCGCCTACACACCGCACCAGGTACTCATTTGAGGCTGAGTCGACTTACACTCCCCGCTACAAACCCCGCTACAGCCAAAGGCATTTGAGGCTGAGTCGCCCTAGGGGAGGCCCAGGACCGGTGCAGATAATCGTCACTGATGTTGGCCGTGAGCGGGAAACGAACTCGGGGCGCCAGGTTTGTAGCGCAGCGCGCTAACCTCTACACTACCGCTCCCCACACTCACCCACTACAGCCACAGGTACACACACACACACAGATACACACACAGGTACACACACACACAGATACACATACACTGGTACACACACACACTCACCCACTACAGCCACAGGTACACACACACACACAGATACACACACAGGTGCACACACACAGATACACACACAGGTACACACACAGGTGTACACACACAGGTACACACACACATGTAAACACACACACAGGTACACACACAGATACACACACAGGTACACACAAAGGTGTACACACACAGGTAAACACACACATGTACACACACACACAAGTACACACACAGATACACACACAGGTACACACACACATGTACACACACACACAGGTACACACACAGGTACACACACAGATACATACACGCACCAGCACAGCGTGACACAACACGCCAGCCGGCGCGGGCTATAGCAGGGGCCTTTGTTGAATGGAGGCAGCAACAACAACAACAACCACCACCACCACGCCGCCACCACCACCACCACCACAGGTGACGGGGAGCGATGGGGGGGGGTGCCCATTTGTTACACAAATGCAATCGCGCTCCCCACAAAGGGGGGTTCGGCTTATCCGAATCATCGTCTTCTTTATTATTAGCACGGCGATGTTCGATTAAATCTAATTGAATGGCCTTTGTAGAACCAGATGGGTGGCCGCATCGAGAGCCGTCATCTCTCGTCTGGAAAAAAACGCTAGCGGGAACAACCACGGTTGGGCACAGAAGGAGAGAGACACGCGCTGCAGTTTGCTATTTTTATTAATTTAAATTTCGCAGATCGAATCTGTGAACGACGAGATGAAGGCCTGGGCATCACCAAACCTCGTGGTCAGGTGATGCCACGGTCCATCTCGCGCCCCGGTACACTGAGCCGACTTCATCGCTTTATCACCACGCGGGATCGTGCTCTCGAACACGCTCCATCGTTTGGCTGCCGCTCCATTATCCGCCTCGCCAACCGTCCCTCCTAGCGATCTACACCCCGTGCCCAAAGCCCCCACGCAACGGGTTCAATGTCATTCTATTCCAGCTATCGAACAAATAATTTTACCATTTTTATTATTCACCAATTTGGGTGCAGTACTAGGTATTCCATGGAAATTCAGGACTGCATCTCAAACCACTGCTCAATGTAATCTCAAATCACAAACCCGGACATATTTCTCAAGTCAGCCCTAGGTCTATGGACACGGTGATCCTGCCACCAGAGCGCAGATGCCGATTCCCGGAATCTCCGGCTCAAACCCGGTCAGGTGGCAACCCTAAGGGCATCTATCACCAACGGAGCGCACTTTCTGCACAACTGAAAATGACAGGAAGAAAGTCAAATATGACGCAATGGTTTCTTCATGCGGTTTAATGACATCACGGTGGCCACACAACTGTGCCTCACGGCGAAAAAGCATCTGGGTTCAACCTCTGACTCGGGCACTTTTCTGTCTGGAATTTGTGTTTACTCCACCGAATCTTCATGGGCTTACTGCGGGCTCTCCGGTTTCCTCCCATAGCGACAAATAAAACCCAATACAATGTAGCTGGCATTGACCAAACATCCTATAGATGTAAGATTCCACTACAAACTACTCAACTGTGATCACACGCAGCAGCAACATCGTCCCCGCTGCTGCTGCTGCTGCGATCAGCTGACAGGACCCTCTTGACAAAGAATGTTGAGACTCAGCGAGCCTTTCCTGGCTAAACAAGCGAAATAATGTTTCATATAAAAAAAATCATTGATTACTTGATTGAGACCATGAAAATCACAATCGACACAACCCGGTTTTACCTGGGCCAGAGGCTCAGATTCTTGCTCAAAGGTCTCAGCGGCGCTGGGTCAATGCATTGCCGTAGACACTGGGACGCTTTGGACCCCCAAGGCAGTCGGCAATGAGCTGCGCTACGCGTTCAGCAGAGGTCTCTCGCAAACGATATCCGGAAAGTAAAAAAAAACAGTCTTAGTCGCTGCTAATGAGCTGTGTGAAGAACAAAGAGAGCTTTGCGTGCCATGCGTGAGTCTCCTCGCTCCCTGAAGCGGCTTTTGTTCGGCGCACGGTGGTTCTGATTGGTCGCGGCGCTGTTGACTGTCACGGTTCCCTTCACCTGGGCGCGCTGCTTCGCGAACGGATCTGGAAAACGCACGCGACAGAGCAGCGCGCACGCGCGACCAGGTGAGGAGTCGCATTGCCCGGGTGAGGAGTCGCACACATTGAAAACCATTGGGGTTTGACAGCAGCATGATGATGACGATGGGGCGGTGTTTTCACGATTTGTATTTTGCCAGGGGCCGAACTAAAGGCCACCAGGGGGCCGCCAATAGACCGCGGGCCTTGCCATGAAAAACACCGATCGAATGTCAATAAGTACAAAACGCAGTAACGGTATGCGCCCCATTAGGGGCTTTAGCAGGGTGCGTTATCAGTCCTGCAACTGCTGCCGCACGACCGCTTGCAATGAACGGCAGCCCGGTCCATGCCCACTGTTGACAGCCGGAGCGATCTCACCACAGCGTCGGCACTGTCACCGCTCGAATGTTCCTCTGAGCGGGAAGAGGTCCACACGTGACCTCATCGCCTTTCACACGTTTCACAAATCACCCGCAACCAAACCAATGAAACGTAACAAGTGCCCACCCCGCCCCCCCTCACGGCCGCACCGGTGGGATGGTGAAGGTAGATAGCATAGATGTTGAGTATGGAAGTTCAATCAATTGTGGACCGCTTCTAAGTTGGCATTTTGGTCGAATCTCGTGCCATTGACTCATGACCCAAATATGTCCGTTCACAAGAAGACTCCAACATTCGTTCTACACGAATGACTTTGCCCCCAGGGCGTTGAGGAAGAGGTTGAGATCAGTGTGGGGTGGAGATTGCACGTGGGAGGCTGGTAGAGGCCACGCTGTGCCAGCCATGGTGAATACATGAGGATGGCATTCAACACATCCTCAAAGTTTCACCTGTCCTCAAAGTTCCACTTGTCCTCAAAGTTCCGAAATCCCAATCGGCTGAAATCGCAATAAATAGGCAAACGGATGTCACCTTTACAATTTGCCGTCAACGTGAAAAAAAGACAAAATAATGTCCACGTCTCATCAGCCACCACGCGCTTCTGCGGGCGCATCATCTCAGCAGCGTTGGTTGCTTAGCACGCGAGCAAACTGAGCACGGAGCGCGCGGGTAACTTCATGAGCAAAGAGTTGTGGGTCAATCCAAAACTCGGCAAGGGCACGTACACTCACACTCACACAAACACTCACTCACACACTCACACACACTCGCACACACACTCACACACATACTCACACACACAATCACACACTCACACACACACTCACACACTCACTCACACACACACTCACACACTCTCACACACTCACACACACTCACACGCTTACACACACACTCACAAACACGCACACTCACACACACTCACACACTCACACACACATTCACACACACTCACACACACACTCACACACACTCACACACTCACACACTCACACACACTCACAAACACACTTACACACACTCACACACTCACACACACTTACACACACACTCACACACACACTCACACATACTCGCACACTCGCACACACTCTCACACACTCACACGCTTACACACACACTCACACACACGCAAACTCACACACACTCACACACACATTCACACACACACTCACACACACTCACACACACACACTCACACACTCACACACACTCACAAACACACTTACACACACTCACACACTCACACACACTTACACACACACTCACACACACTCACACACACATTCTCGCACACTCGCACACACTCTCACACACACTCACACACACTCACACACTCATACACTCACACACACACTCACACACACTCACACATACACTCACACACACACTCACTCACACACACACTCACACACATTCACACACTCACTCACACACACTCAACAACAACAACAACCGCCATTCGCCACTAAGTGGCGGTGACGTCACCACGACGCTTGTGCCAGGCCACACACACTCACACAATAACAACAACAAGCGCCATTCGCCACTAAGTGGCGGTGACGTCACCACGACGCTTGTGCCAGGCCATGTGCACCCTGAGGCCACGTGAAGTGTCGAACGCCCGCTGGCAGGAGGTCACGGGGCAGACCCAGGTGCCACGGGTCGACTGACCGAGATGACCGAGATGACTGGCTGATGCACCACCTGTGCCCCCTACTGTGCCAACTTGATGTGCTTTAGCCACCCGGCGCTCCGCTCGTTGTTGTGAGCGTCGCTCCTCTGCCCTCCGTTGTTGTTGGAGGGCGACTGCCTCCAACTGCCCAGTAGCGTCCTTCACGAGCCTCCTCCACTGAGGCCGATCTTGACACCGCTGGTACCAGTCATCGGCAAGTCCACTCAGCTCCACGTCCTCCTGTACCACATCACTCCATCTCTTCTCTAGCCCGTGCCGCGCCCGTTTAGCCCCCTCGATCCGGCCGAACAAAAGCTGTTTAGGCATGCGGTGGCTGGGCATGCGGGCTACATGACCCAGCCAACGCAGCCTTGCCTGCCGGAGGAGCTCACTGATGGGACTTTGCCCAGATCTTTCAAGGACTTGTGAGCTCCTCACACAATCCAGCCTGGTTAAACCCAGGATGGATCGTAGGCAGGCCAGCCTAAATGTTTCCAACCGGCGAAGATGCTCCACTAGGGGGGTCCACGTGTCGCAAGCGTAGAGAAGGGAGGGAATGACCGTGGCCGAGAAGACCTGAAGCTTCGTGCGGAGCGACAGACCAGGTAGCTTCCACACAGCGTTACGCAACCGATGAAAAGATATTGCCGCTCGACTGATTCGGAGTGAGACCTCTGCTGATAAACTGGAGCCGGTCATAAGCACACTGCCCAGGTATGGGAAACTCTCCACTCTCTCCACCTCTGCCCCATCACCGATTGGGAGTTGTGGGGGTGGAGTGCCCGATGGTACAAAATACCCAGGCAGGTGCTTAGTTTTGGTGGGGCTGATGGTAAGGCCCCACCTCTTAGTGGCACGCTCCAGTCTCAGCAGCAGAGTCTCCAACTCCTCTTCTGAATGAGCAGCTATTACCAAATCATCGGCATACATAACGTGGTTGACCAATAGGGAGCCATCCCTTGATCGCACCCGGGCGTCGATCAGCCTCCCATTATATCTGTACCAAATGGTAATTCCCCCGGTACAGCTATTGAAGGCTTCACGAACTACGCATTCGAAATAGATGTTAAATAATGTGGGAGCCAGAGGACATCCCTGTCGCACCCCAAGGTGTACAGGGAAAGCCTCCGACTCCCGGCCACGTAGTTTTACCCGGGCCTGCTCACCATCATGAAGGTCCTAAATGATCGTGAGCAGAGGGTCAGGGACTCCGAAAGCACGAAGAACAACCCAGAGCCCAGTCCTACTGATGGTATCATAGGCCTTGACCAGGTCAATAAAGCAGAGATGTAGGTCTTTTTGAAATTCCCTACACCTCTGCTGTAGCAGACGGACAGAAAATATGGCATCTGTGCAGGACCGCCCTTTCCTGAAAACGCATTGGGGCTCCGCAAGCCTCTCCTCAGCGTGCCTAGCAAGGCGATGTTGAATAATCCTTGCCAGGACCTTACCCGGCACACTGAGGAGTGAGATGCCCCTGTAGTTGTTACAGTCGGTACGGTCCCCCTTCTTAAAGAGGGGGACCACCAGGGCATCCTTCCAGTCCTGCGGAACCCGTCCAGTGGTCCAGACTGTTGTTATGATGTCATATAGGGCAGTCTGTGCACAAACGCCACCCTCCCTCAGCATTTCGCTTGGGAGATCATCTCTGCCCGGTGCCTTCCCTGGTCTCAGACTCCGGATCGCCCTCAGTACTTCCTCAACAGCTGGCACCTCAGCCAGCCACTCACAGGGGGTGACCTCTTCCAATATTTGAGGCACCGCAGCCTCAGCAGGGTTATCCCCACTTTTTGCCATGATGTTTTCCTGGCTGAGAGATTTTCCCTCCCCCAGGGCCTCACAGAAATGCTCAGCAAATCTGCAAACCTGTTCCTGGGGGTCGGAGATTGGATCACCGTTTTTTCCTCTAATGATGGTAATAGGTGTGGCGCTGCAGGTTACTTTTTTGATGGAGTTAAATAGTGATTTGTGATCGCGGGCCACTGAGGCAGACTCCATCTCCTCAGCAACCCGCGACCACCACCCATCCTTACAGCGCCTTACGGCTCTCCGAACCTCCGAGCGAAGGCTGCGGTAAACCTCCTCATTCTCTGACGTGGGATGCTGTAGGCGATGAGAGTGGGCCTGTCGCTTTTTCTCAATTAACCTGAACACCTCCTCTGTCAGCCAGGGTTTCTGGGGAGGTCTGGACCGCGTACCCAAAGCAGCCATTGCAGCTGCATGAGTCACAGTCTTAAACCTCGCCCATTTACCCTCGACATCAGGTGGAGTGGGGGACGATGCCAACCCCAGCTGCAAGCGATGATGAAATTCTCGCTTGCAACTTTCATCAGCTAACTGAGACCAGGCCACTTTTGGTTTGAATGGGGTCCTGGGTGTACACCCACCACCGGAGTGGAAAAATGGCAGGCGCATCTTACAGATGACTAGTCGATGGTCAGAGGGCAGATCAGCTCCACGGTAGGTCCTGGTGTCAAGAACATGGGCTCGCATCCGCTGGTCCGTCACTATGTAGTCCAGCAGATGTTCTTGCTTGGACCCGGCATGTATCCATGATGTTGTGTGGATGCGCCGATGCCGGAAGAGCGTGTTGGTAATTACAAGCCCATGGGCTGCACAAAAATCTAGCAGCCTCCTACCGTTATTATTGAGCTGATCTGGCCCATGCCTTCCAATCACTCCAGACCAGGTGCCAGCATCATGACCAACTCGGGCATTGAAGTCACCTAACAAGATGACTCTGTCCCGAGTGGCCACTTTAGCCAGCACCTGTGACAGGAGGTCATAGAAAGCGTCTGACTCATCGGCTTTGCCTGCATCCCTCCACGGATGTTCGTCTTCGGTGGGGGCATAAGTAACCACGACCACCACTCCTCGCCTCTGATTGATGGGAAGGCGAGCCCAAAGTATCCTGTGGCTTACAGCTTCCCACACCTCACCGCCACGCTCCCACGCCCCCTTCATTCTTTTGTTCAGAAGAAGAGCCACACCTTGTTGTTTGGCAGTCTCCTGCCCCGAGTAGAGGACTGTCCACCCCTCATGGTGGCAGGATCCAGAACCGGTCCACCGGACCTCCTGAATGCCACAGAGATCCAGGCGGTACCTGTCCAGCTCCCGACAGAGGAGTGGCAGCCTCTCCTCCGCAGTGAGCGTTCGAACATTCCACGTGGCCATCCACAATGGCTTTTCGTTGTTTCTGGAGGAGCCCCGAGGGTGAAAATTCAATCTCCTGGCTCCGCCAAATGGGGTTTGGCCAGGAGACGTCATAAAAGCCTGACCCCCCGGGGCCTCCGGCACAAGCTTATTAGTTACAGGTTTATGTTTAATTCGTAGTTTAGTGGTGGTTAATTGAAGGTGGAGGGGTTACCAGCCCCTCGCACCCGTCCAGAGCCCCCGTTTAGCCGCTGTGGTGGTCACAGACGCCATGAGGGGAGAGGCCAATGGGCATTGGCCCTCCCCCCACAGCACTGCCCACGACACACTCACACACACACTCACACACACACACTCACACACACACTCACACAGACGCTCACACACACACAACACTCGCTCATTGGCACTCGGTCGCACCCACGCAGTATGTTGTCCTTCCCCCGCACCTCCGATTAGCACGGTTGGCTACGTACGGTGCAATCGAAGTTCAACATACACACTACACTAGACACTAATACACCCTCTACAATACACTACACACACTACGCTGTACACTACATCATACACTACCGCACTATACCTGGACACTACACCACTATAGTAAATTGAAAACTTACATTTTTTAGAACTGCGTTTTGTGTTTAGTTTGTTGTCCTTCCTACGTAACCTCCGATTAGCTCGGTGCGCTACGTACGGTGCAATCGAAGTTCAACATACTCGCACACAACACACGCTCGCAATGTCTCCTTCCACACCAAAACCGTAAAGCGCGTCGCACGGGGTCCCCTCGGGCCGCACTCACGCACGCTGCACGCACTCACGCACGCAGACGCACGACGCACGCACCCAGACGCACGCAGACGCCGCGCGGACCATCCCGTCGTGGCATTATTGACGGCGGCGCTGTGCGCCGACAAGTCGCGGCGTGCGGACCTTCCCCGCGACTCTCCTCTTAACTCTGTGGACTTTTAAAACCTCAACTCCATTCGGGCGCCCGCGGCTTCTTTTGTCGCTGCAGTCACCGGGTCAGACGCTGCGAGTGCCGTGCGAGTTTAAGCTCGGTCCCGCTAAGCCTGTGCTCTCGACGTAAACCCGTCTATATGTGTCTGTAGGTCTGAATATGGTGAACTTCTTTCGCACCGTACGTAGCCAACCGCGCTAATCGGAGGTGCGGGGGAAGGACAACAAACTAAACACGCGTGGGCAGCCGCCGCGGAAAGTGAACGAGGAAGCGGCACGCTGCGCACTTTGTACGCCACGTGCTTCACGTGCTGTGTTTTAATCGCCGCGGTGGCGAGATGTTTACTGCCTCGCCTGGTATACAGGAGGTCTTGGACTCGATCCCGACCCTGGAGTTTGCACGTTCTCCCCGTGGTCGCGTGGTTCTTTTTTTTCCGGCACCACCGGTGTTTCCCTCCACATGTAAACACACGGGTTTGGAGTATTTGGCTGCCATACATTGCCACGTGACGATCGGCCGCTCCGTTGAGCTGTCATTTGTGGCCAGGTCGCTTCTCAAAACGAGCTATATATCTCAGTAGACGTTACCTGCCAAAACACAAAAAGATCAATCTTGACTTGGAGCTTTCGTGACTGCAGGAATTCATATTCTTTGGGTCTTTCGGTAAAGTCACGTAGAAGGGAAATAATAAAATAATAAAAATACAAAATAATAAAATAATTCTCACGACGTTTCGGCCACAACGCAAGCAGCCATCCTCAGGTGAAGAACAGGTCTGTCGGAAAGACAGCGTCTTGTTCTTCACCTGAGGACGGCTGCATGCGTTGTGGCCGAAACGTCGTGAGAATTATTTTATTATGTTTTAATTTTTTATTATTTTATTATTTCCCTTCTACGTGACTTTACCAAAAAAACCAAGAAGATGAATCGTCATCAGGTGAAAACATTACGGGAGAGCTGCTGAGGCAGGATGTTACAAAGGTTTGAGATGGGCGTAGCCCAAGTGTCATAAGCGAAGTGGGCGGGGCTAGTGATGAAATTTGCATATAAATGTAAGATCGAGTAAATCGAAGAGTCACTTCCGCGATGACGAAGCTGCGGATGTGGCCATTGTATTGTGAGAGATTAGTATGTCAATGTAAGATCGTAGAGTTTAGTTTCATATCGAACTCAACTTTACCGTCTTCAATGAGTTCCGCTAATATGCATGGTTTAGATCGCGTAAGTAAAATGTGTGATGCACAAACGTGAACATTATTTTGTGCTGAGCCCGTATTGCACCGTTAACGCGTGGATCGCTCTCCGGCACTGCCCGCAGTGCTACTGAAGCCGTCATTAATTGGCGCGTGCGTCCATGACGTGGCATCTTTATTAATTGGGCGTGTCGGGTAGAGGAGGATTTACGACACACATTTACTTACGCAGTTATCTCACCCCCCCCCCCCAAAAAAAATCATGATTTATGAATCGTAACATTGGTCGGGAAAGGCTGGGTGTTAATTAAATTTCCTTTCGTTAATGTCCATCGGTTGATATAATTACTATTTCGTGAACAAATCAGATATATAGTTAATGCTTTCTCTCTTTATGATTACCTATCGATGTATCCAATCCTATTCGAATTGCCTTGCTGATTGGGTATCTTTTTATACCGACTCCTCTTTAATTCGTGTAATCTCAGCGTAGCACACGATGATGATGATGATGACAATGATTATAACACTTTTACCATTTCATACCATGAGAAACTCACGTTAGGGTTATTGCAAGACTGAAATTTTAAAAAAACAATCATAATCTCATATATATTTCATACGTTGACTGGATTGCCTCTATTATTTCTTATCAGAACGTAATCTCTTCCTGAAGGTTAATCCCATATTTTAGTTCGCGCTTCTGTTGAACCGTGTTTAGTAGACGCACCGGATTCGGCAAAAAAGATATGACTTTTAAACATTGATTTTCCTTGTACATTCCGTCCCTAAGGGCTTGCGAAAGGAATCAATAGAAATCCATTAATGAACTACCCATTCAAAGTAGTTTCACATTTTAGAGCAAAACATTACATTTATTATCAAGGGGGTGGATAAAAATGTCACGGTTGTCCGATTCAAAAGCATGACTCCCGTCGTGCCTTGCACACGTGCCAGATGACCACCACCACGTTCCACCCACAATGCTGTCGGCCTTGTCTAGACCACCATCTCCGATAGAGCGCGATGCACTGCTCTCTACGAGAGTCTCCAATATGGCGAAAGATGGAACACGCTTCATCTCGTGACGTGACACCGCCAGAGATTTACCAAACAACAATCACTTCCACGCAACAAACAAACGAAAACCCCCATTGTGTGATTAACAAAATCCAGGTGCATCCCAGGGTGAGTGGTTAGTGCCTAACACTAGCAGATATCGCATCCGTTTCTAACATAGCCGAGCTATTACCCCCGTGCCACTATCCCGCCCTTTCCCTCACACCACGCGCTGCTGTTCGATAATGACCGCCGGTGGTTCCAGAATCGAGTCATGATCCAGGAGAGACGGAGCTCTCCACGCCCATTAGAAGACCTCTCCACGTTCAGAGGATTTGGCTGCTGCTATACATTTACACGTGATATGCCGCTTCGTTTGGGCTATCGTTTGTGGTGGCCAGCTCGCTTCTGAAAAATAACTGAATAGCTAAATTGGCCTTACCTGGTAAATAAAAAAAGAATTGTTTAGTTTTGTATGTTGAACTTCCTTCTCACCGTACATAGCCAACCGTGCAAATCAGAGGTAAAGGGGAAGGACAACAAACTAACACACAAAAAGCGGTTCTAGAAAGTGAATTTTCAATCTATATTTAAAAGCACACGGCTCCAGTGACCTAATATCGAAAGGAAGAGCGTTCCAGATGGTCGCAGAAGCGCATCTGAAAGTGACCGTCTTTGTTCGATGGTTAGCCAAAAGCCGCCGCCGCCGCTGCAAGGATGACCGTAGTTCGCGCGACGGTTTGAACAGGGCAAGAGTTGCTTCCTGTGAGCGGACAGCCGTGTCACACCCTGGCATCGCCACGAAGGCGATTTGCCTAACAAACTGACAAGCAATATTATCGTCCACCGCGCAAGGTTTTAGTTTGATCCCGTCACGCACGCCGAGCTGAATGTTGGTAACCGCTTCCGTCAGGAGGCCGTGGCCGCCTCGCGTCAGGCACCCCGCTCACACTGAGAAGCTCCCCCACGCCGGAAAATGTTGACTCGTGATCATCTTCATCAGCCACGGTCAATCCACTGCTGGATGAAGACATCCCCCAAGCCGCCGCAATTTGTCGCGATTGAGCCGTGCAACAATCACTCCCAGCAGCCGCACACCGAAACGATTTCACCACTCCATCTCCCCTTCCGTGGAGGGCCCCTTTCGGAGGCGTTCCACTACTCTGGGCGCCGCGGTGACGAGATGTTACCTACCTCGCCTGGTATAATTTTGAGTTTGCGTTTCTCTCTTCCCTGTCGCCGCGTGGATTTTTCTCCGGGTCCTCCGGCGTTTCCCTCCACATTTACAATCAACATCGCGCGTTTAGAGCATTTGGCTGTGATTCATTGCCAGACGATGATGCGCCACTTCGTTGAGCGATCATTTGTGGCCAGGTCGCTTCTGAAAAAGAGCTCAGATTGAATTATAGAAGCCTACGTGTGTCCTCTAATCCAGGGGTCCCCAACCCCCGGGCCGCGACCGGGACCGGTCCGTGGCCTGTTAGGAACCGGGCCTCACAGCAGGAGGTGATAGCGGTGAGTCCGCGCGTGGCCCGCCCCCATTATTTTATTATTCACCACTTCCATCCGCGCCTCTTTCCCGCACTGCGCACTTGTCTCAGTCACAGTGTTGGTAAGCCCACAAGCTGCTAACCCCTAGTAGCCACAATGAGTAAAAGTCAAACGTCGCTGGAGAGCTTCTTTGAAAAGGGGGAAAGACCCAATGATGACACCCCCCCTTCCCCCCCGGTCCGTGAAAATATTGTCTTCCACGGAACCGGTCCCTGGTGCCAAAAAGGTTGGGGACCGCTGCTCTAACCCACGCGGTTCCTCTTTCTGCCTCTCAATGTAATGCCACGTCTGTGAGGAATGGGCCAATTTGCGTCACGTGGCATTAAAGAGCACGAGACAAAATTCGCGATGGTTTCTCACTTGAATTCTGCTTGGCACAGCTCCGAGGGCTGAACATTAAAAAAATATTACAAAATACGAATAGGCTTTAACCTTAATGGCAATACAACATAAGGTGTTAAGATGTTCAAACACCACATAGGTTCCTGTGGAAAAACATGCACTGATAATACATTGTGCATGCTGTAGGCCAATCCGTTTCAAAGTCAATGCCTATATTACCAGAGCGTGTCTGTTTGCATGTATTACCTACGGTGTGTGTGGTTAATACCGACTTGATGCCTTGCAATAGGTATCGTTGAGCTATAATTTGTAGCCAAATGAAAAAGAAGCTAATCGCTCAGTGGGATTTAACTGGAAAGACAAACAAAAATTGTTTAACACGTAGGCTTTCGCGACCAATATTATTCCGTTTTTGGGTTAGATCGCGTAACTATAAATGTGTCGTAACCCTCCACCACCTGACACAGCCAATTAGATTTACTCTCCAACACACCGGTCGGCTTAAGTAGTAACTAATTGGCGTTTTGTTTACGTGACAAATCCCTTACTAATTGGCAGTGTCGGGTGGTGGAGGGTTACGACAGATTGATACTTACGCGATCTAACCCAAAAACCTTCATTATAAAAAAGTGTATTTGTATATCTTTTTGATCATTGTTTACCTTTCATATACTTTCCACTCCGATCGTGTTGTTGTACTGTTTGTTGTCTAACGTTCTGACCCCGTGCCCCGACTGGAAATCTGTGAAGAAGGAGCTTCACAGCTCACCGGATTCCTCCTCCGGTCTAAATAAATATCCTCATTCTTATTCGGACTCGTCTCCTGATTATTCTCATTTGGGCGGCAGATCTGTGGAATCCTCTTCCGCAGCGAAGTCGCCCCACGTGACGTGCCTGCGCGACGATCATCGCCTCGTCTCCTCTTCACGTGACGCCGACGGCACGACTGGCACGTGATCGCGAATAAATTGTCCTGCGGAGGGAGCTGGTAGGAATGTTGGGTTGCTCGGTCAATGGCCAGGGTCAACGGCGGCGTGGTGTATTCCGCAAATATGCCCGACTGTGAGGGCGGGCACAAGCCGGCGTGAGTAGGTTAAACGTTGAGTTTTATTATAGGGGAACCACGGGGTGACCAGCCCCTCCCCACTCAGCCCCACCCCTCCCACCCCCCACCCAGCCCCACTTTCCCCGCCCTCCTCACCCAGCCCCTCCCCACCCTCCCCACCCAGCCCCTCCCCATCCTCCCCTCCCCACCCAGCCCCACCCTCCCCACCCAGCCCCTCCCCACCCTCCCCTCCCCACCCAACCCCTCCCTTCCCACCCAGCCCCTCTCTATACGACGGACGGACGGACACAATAATCCCCTGTGGGCTGGTGGAACCAGTGGGTTCCTACCAGTATAAAATACTGTACTGCAATTTTGTCTGGGCCGGTACATATGCTTCCTACCTACATAAATGACACATCGTCCAAAAGAACTGTGCAAGACTGGCCACCTCCTCACAGTACTTGGCTCAATCTGCCCCGATGTTTAAGAAACTCAATATCATGTCCATCGACACCATTAATATATTACAAATATGATTTGAAGCTTTCGTGACTGCAGGAATTACTCTTTGGTTATTTCGGTAAAGTGACGTAGAAAGAAAATAAATTCAATAATAGAATACGACGTTTCGATTGCAACATAAGCAACCGTCACCGGATAGAACTAAATTTGTGTCTCTCTCTGTGTGTCTCTGTGTTGTCTCTCTCTCTGCTTGTGTGTGTCTGTCTGTGCGTCTATTTTGTGTCTCTGTGTGTCTATGTTGTTTGTCTCTCTGTGTGTCTCTGTGTTGTCTCTCTCTGCTTGTGTGTCTGTCTGTGTGTCTATGTTGTGTCTCTGTGGGTCTATGGTGTGTGTCTCTGTGTGTATCTGTGTTGTCTCTCTCTGCTTGTGTGTGTCTGTCTGTGTGTCTGTGTTTTGTCTCTCTCTCAAATTTAGTTTTATCTGTTGACGGTTGCTTGTGTTGCAATCGAAACGTTGTATTCAATGATTTTATTTATTTATTTTCAACGTGACTTCACCGAAAGAACTAAAGCGTATATTCCAAGTATGCAAATTTACTCTATAAATGCACGTACCTCCACGACATCGTACCGTAACCCTTCAAAGTATTCTTCCGTGTTAGTTCCAAAATCCACGCGTACAACACGAGACACTCTGATAACCTTGACCCTCCTCCCCACAGCCGCACCATGCACAGAGTCAATTCTCCATCAGACACACAGGCTGTGCACTCTGGAATTCCTATCTTTACAATGCCAAAATATAATCGTCATTCCTCAATAACTTCAAGCATAGACTTCGGGTCAGTCTGATCAGCTACCTCGGAGTGTCCTCCATGTCGCCTCGCTCCCACACACACTCACGCAAACTCACGCACACCCACACTCACGCAAACTCACACACACTCACACACACTCACGCACACCCACACTCACCCACACACACCCACACACACTCACGCACACTCACGCACACCCACACTCACGCACACTCACGCACACCCACACTCACGCAAACTCACACACACTCACACACACTCACACACACCCACACACACTCACGCACACCCACACACACCCACACACACCCACACACACCCACACACACTCACACACACCCACACACACTCACGCACACTCACGCACACCCACACACACCCACACACACCCACACACACTCACACACACCCACACACACTCACGCACACTCACGCACACCCACACTCACGCAAACTCACACACACACTCACACACACTCACACACACTCACGCACACCCACACTCACCCACACACACCCACACACACTCACGCACACTCACGCACACCCACACTCACGCACACTCACGCACACTCACGCACACCCACACTCACGCAAACTCACACACACTCACACACACTCACACACACCCACACACACTCACGCACACCCACACACACCCACACACACCCACAAACACTCACGCACACCCACATTCACGCACACTCACGCACACCCACACTCACGCAAACTCACACACACTCACACACACTCACGCACACCCACACACACCCACACACCCACACACACTCACGCACACTCACGCAAACTCACACACACCCACACACACTCACACACACCCACACACACTCACGCATACTCACACCCCCCACACACAGTCACGCACGCATACGCACACATATGCACGCAAAAAATAACACTGAGCTTAACATGTTTAATTGTAATACGTATGCTTTGTTTAATTGATTTATCAATAAGTTGTGCATATACATTGTCCTTTTTTTCGTGTGGTTTTCACGGAAGCCCTCTTGGGTTTCCAACTTCACCTGCATACATTTTTTTTACCTTTTCTTTATTTGCACCGTTCGTCTTTCGCTTGTTTCTTCTGTGCGAATAAATAATACAAATACGGCGCGTCGATCAATTGTACGACAATTTCAGTTTCGAGGGTAGCTATTTTCTCGACTCTCACTTATTTCTCAACTTCGATGAATGGGTTATTATCAGTCTGCAGCCCATCGCATTAGCGTCGTCCATTAACTTAACAAACAACACTTGCCACGCGCGCCGTTTGTGACTTTCGCATCATAAAACCCCACACTCAGGGCGATGTTCGCACGAATAAGACGAGCGACGGTCGATGCGCCGCTGATCAATGGCAATCTGCACAAGCGGACCGTGGCAGTGCCTTTTGCCCAACGCGGATGAACGTATCTTAACTCGGGTGCCGTTTGTTTTCGTGAGCGCTCGATAAGGACAGACTTCGATCGCGACCGATACAATTCTTCGCGCATTGACACCGCCAACGGATGATGACTCAAAGTGTCGAGAGCATTGCTGATTGAATAGATTTTTTTTTCCAAAGAGGTCTGAGACAGCGTAACGTTAAATGCCGAAATACGGTATTAACCAAGATTAAAAAAAAATAAACGGGACAGCTACTGGCATATTTGTGAACACGGCCGAGTGTTGCTCCATCGTGGACCCAAGTTCCCTCAAGGCACGCTGGCTTTCGCCACGTCGGGAAATGCTCAAAAATTATTTATTTTACCAGGTAAGGCCCACTGAGCGGTACAACTCTTTTTCAGAAGCGACCTGGCCACAAATTATAGCTCAACGAAGTGGCTCATCATCGTGTGAAAATTCCTAGCAGCCAAATTCTCTAAAGGCGTGTTTCTAAATGTGGTTTGAAAACCCGGAGAAGAATCCACGCGACCACGGGCAGGAAAACACGAAAAGCCCAAATATAGAGCAGCAGACGTCAGGGTCGGGATCGAACCCACGACCTCATGTATACCAGGCGAGGTAGTTAACATATCCTAGCCACGGTTATGAAGTTGAGAGAGAGACAAGCAAATTCCAAATATACAGCAGCAGGCGTCAGGGTTGGGATAGAATCCACGGCCTCCTGTATACCAGGTGAGGTAGTTAACATCTCGGCACCGTGGCACCCTCAAGATGTCTGGTCAGCGTGGAAGAGTAGGCCAAATACACCCTCGAGAGGGGAATCACTAGAGCCTCACCCTTTAGTGGAGGTCCTTCCACCAGCAGTAGCGTGTGCAAACAACAGTGCTTTTACCACCTTCAAAGATAACCTGTGCACACAATTGAATAACATCAACCGGTGTGGCCATGAACCCACTTGCTCTACTGCCTGCTTCAGGGCACATTGTTGCCCTGCAGGTAAGCGTCGTGTATCACCCATGGCTCCCATCTCAGCCTGATCCATCAACCCTACCTCCAAGTCTCTCTGGGTCTTAGCTGCACCACACACATAGACAGACCAGAAGCAGTCAACCACGAGTGACTTAGATTACTCGACCAAAAACAATATATAAAGCCCAACGCAGACATGAAAACGAGGTTTGAATGGCATTTTTCAAGAAGAGAATGCGGCACGGAGAGACACACAGAGAGAGAGAGAGGAGAGACAGAGAGAGAGAAAGAGGGGAGAGACGCGCACAGATACAGAGCTCGGCACCGTTGGAGAAAACGGCGGAGGCGCAGGAGGAGTGGAAGATGCCCGAGCAGAAATCTAACAAAAAGGCCACTCTAATCCCCTTCATTTAGCGGCTTGAACGGCTCTCGTTTTCACACTGTTTACTGGGCTATGACCGGCTTACAGAGATTAGCACTTGCGGAGGGCGCTTTGGACAGAGTCGAAGGGAAGGGCTTAGTCTGGAGCCCGAGTGACTTCTTTGATCTGCGGAGCCAGACCGCATTGTTACGGGGAGAACTAAGCTGGGCCTTGTGATGTTTCCTAAAATTTATTAAAAAAACACTTTTTTTTAATCGCATTACAGGGAAACCAGGGCCAACGTGGGGACGCAAATCGGGGAAACATTTAAAGTATGGAGAACGAGAGGGCTGGTGGCGGGTGGGGGGAACCCAGCGATGGAACGCACAATGCGCATTTAACCGCTGAATGGCGACAAATAAAATCCCTTGGCCATTGTCGGCATCATTGTGGCCTGGGGGGGGGGGGGGGTAGGGTGAAGTGGGGGGTTAAGAGGGGGGGGGGGGCGCTTCCGTCCTCGTTGTGAATGCGCAAAGGGCCCGGACGGGGGGCCCCGCGGCCTGCTACCCCGTGGCCTCCGACAGCGACAGACAAACACCGACTCGGTCTCATCACGTGGACAACGCCGTCACTTCCACACAACAACAACAAAAACAAGAAAAAGGATCAACCAGCCTGGTCTGGTAACAGTGTCCGGGCCTCACCAATATGACACCCTTCAGGCAACGTTGCTGTCAAGGATAACGAGGGGTCCTTTCTCATCAATCTGTCACAGCATTTTACCAATTTGACACAGCTGGAGGGATACGGGAGGCGGTCGGTCTCTGATACGTTAAATGCATTCATTTAAAAAAAGGTTCAACTTGGCCAAAACTTCGCAAAGAGACCTGTTATGTGTGTATGTATGATGATGGTGAACTTCATTCGTGCCGTACGTAGCCAACCGTGCTAATTGGATGTGCAGGGGAAGGACAACAAACTAAAAACGAAAAACAATTGTAAGGAAGTGAGTTTTTAATCTCGATGATTATTTAAAAGTGGCATAGCTCCAGTGGCTTCCTAATATCAGAAGGAAGAGCGTTCCAGACGTCTTTTTGGTGCTCACCTGTAACCCACTTGCTTGCGGGTAAGGGTTGGTGGATCATGTAGAGGCAGAGCAAAGACAAAGACCCCCAGTGTAGCCTTAACAGACTCACAAGTGCTGTTAGCGAGCACCTATGAAGGCCGGCACGGCACACCAGGGGGTGGGTAGCCAGCACCACGCCCGGACGTCTTTTTCTCCCGAGTGGCGATGTTTACGCACCGCACCGGATACACATTTGAGGCTGAGTCGACCTAGGGGAGGCCCAGGACCGGTACAGATTTTGCTACCCCTACCGGGCAGAGCGTACACCACGAGGAACTCGGTGGCTGGGCAATGCCTCCAGGAAGCAGTTCGGCAAAGTCAGCATCGTGTGGCGATGCTGCTGCAGCTGCTGCTTCGGCTACGTTGGTAGTGGTTCCACAAGCACAGTTCATCCTTACCCCCCGTGTATCGATCGTTAAAATTTTAAAGTAAAATTTTATTGAGGGACTGCGCGTTGGTGTCTTGGTGTGGTCTGGGATTGTTCTTGCTGTTGTTTAGCCGCCTTGCCCCAGCTTGGAAATTGGTGGACTTATGCCATTTGAACATATAGACTGAATCTATTTTACGTAATTATTGTTAGTGATTGGCTTTCCTTTTTTATACTTTGCACTCCGATCGTTTTGTTGTAATGTTCGTTATTTGTAACATTCTTACCCGCCCCGACTAGACATCTTTGAAAAAAAAGCGCTTCATAGCTCATAGGATTCCTCTTCCAGTACAAATAAATAATTCTTATTCTGAGCTAACAACAAATTCACACTCGTCAACAACACTGCCCTTTCAACAACAACAACAAAGGGTACAGCAGGAAGCACGTGTGGACAGCTTGGGCGTACTCGCATGCTGCAGGGTGAAGAGCTGATCCACAGTCACCAGCCCCTAGCAGAAACCTCCTTGCTCTTTTGAGCGTGGAGCGAAGCCGGCTTGGGCGGATTGGTCATCTGCTAAGGATGCCAAAATAAATATTCCCTACCACCCCAGGAGACGTTTGAAGGACCTCCTCCGGGCAAAAGACCCGGAGGCTGCCCGCGATCGCGCTGGAAAGACCGGGGACGTGGTGCCTGGGCCGAGGAGAGAGCCACGGTTGATGCCACTGGGCACGGCAGGATGGAAGAAGGCCTTGGTGGAACCGCTGCCCCTGGCGACCCGATTCAGTTCGGAAAAGCGGACCGATGTTGAAGACTGAGACTTGTGTTGCCTCCGAAACGTCGTGATTTAATTTAGTTATTTTAATTTATTATAATTTTATTTTCTAATTATTATTTTACCTACGTGACTTTACCGAAAAAACATAAGAGTATGAATCCTTGCAGTCACGAAAGCTTCAAATCTAGAATCGATATTGATGAATTAGTACGGCAAGAAGGTTGCTGGCCCGTAATTGCAGAGTCTCAGGGCTGACCCCCCCGCCACCCCAAATGTGCATGGGGCTTTTCCAGGCACTCCATGTTCCTCCCATGAACAAACATACCCAACACGTATTCCCTGACCCTCTGATAAGCGAGGATGATGGACACCTGGCGGTGATATATTTCGTGTGCGTGTGTAAGAATTGCCATAGTTGATGTGGCTAGGTGGCTCGGCATGACAGACGATGTGTCCACGTACTGAGCTAGCATTGTTTAAAATCCAATGGGCAGTGGAATAAAATTCCTAAAGTGAAATTTCTCCCCCCCCCCCCCCCACGTTCCGCACTGATCCATACTGAAATCCGGGGGAAAACGCCACCTCGGATATTTTATGCAATCAACCACTGAGCCTAAAATCCAGGTTTCAGCCACCGATGCTTAAAGCCTGTTCCCAATGAATTCGACGTAAACATCGTGCTACTGTACTTTTGTTTTTCCCTTCGGCTTGTCCCATGAATAAACATGGATGGGATCCGTAGTGGCAAGATGTTAACTACCTCGCCTGGTAAACAGGAGATCGTGGGTTGGATCCCGACCGTGACACCTGCTGTATATTTGGAGTTTGTGTGTCTCTCTCCCCGTGGCCACGTGTATTTTTCTCCGAATCCTCCGGTTTTTCCATCCACATTTAGAAACACGCGTTTAGAGTATTTGGCTGCTTTCCATTGCCACATGATGACAAGCCAACTTCGTTGCGCTATAATTTGTGACCAGGTCGCTTCTGAAAAGGCTCAGTGGGCCTTACCTGGTCAAATAAAAAAAATGTTTAGTTTAATGTCTGTTTGGTTTGCCAGGCCCTCCAATCTCCCACGCCGCCTTCCCGTTTGGTTCAATCATTAATTTAGTTTCAACATTGTGGTGCGCTGCAGCGCCTCTAGTGCCTGCAGAGGGCACGTGGCGAATCAACGACTCCACCCCCACCCTCCCCCCATGTACAAAATCAACATTGATACGATCGCATTATTCGGTTGCATTTATTATTTTTAAAATCGATCAAATGATGCATCGTCACGATCCCTTACTGCTCACCGCAGGGACAGGCCCCGTAGCCTCGTGACACAGACGCCTGACAGCACGCGAGGAACGGAGAGGGGATAAAGAGACAACAACAGCAAAATGAAGCCAAAATGACAAAAAAGGAGAATGCGTAGTTTTAAATCGAGCCATTAAGAAACGGGGAGAGCGGGGGTCAACCACGCATCGGTACAGAAACGCTCTCTCAATTATCATTCAATTGTTTTGGCTTCCGAGAGGTGAATCAATGAATTATTGGTGGCCTGACCTAACGAGGATTTAAAAGCCCTGCCGCGCGCTGACAAATAACTGCTAAGGGTCATTACTGGCTTGTGTGACAGCGAGACCATTACGGGCAATATGGTTATTTTTTTTTTCTGTGGCAAAACTAATAGCCTATCGATTCTCAATTTTCGGCCACGATCGATTGATGGATCTCCCCCCCGTGCTCTCAACACTCGATGCGTCAGCTGGCCGGTCAGGCAAGGTCACGCGTTACACATCCAGGGGCCCCGGCCAAATGTAATTTTTATTTTCTATTTCATAAAAAAAAAAATAACGTTTCATTGAAAGAAACGCGTGTATAAAGACAACCACCACATCGCACAGCACTTTCAGATCTGCTTCTGCGGCCGTCTGGAACGCTCTTCCTTCCGATATTAGGAAGCCACTGGAGCTATGCCACTTTTAAATCATCATCTAGATTGAAAACTAATTTCTTTAAAACTGATTTTTGTGTTTAGTTTGTTGTCCCCCCCGCACCTCCAATTAGCACTGTTGGCCACGTACGGTGCGAAAGAAGTTAAACATACGCACATACACGGGGCGCGCCCAGGGAGGTGTGTGGTGTTGGGTCGGGCCCATGTTACTGGATCAATTGACAAAATACAAACGCGATTAACAGATGCTTTTATCGTGTGATAAAAAAAACAAAGAACCCTTTCTGTATTAAGCAAGTCGCCCAGCACAGCCCCCAAAGGTTCAAAGCGTCGAGCAGGCGAGCAAACCAACAGCGCCTGCACAGTTGCAATAGACACAGAGTCATGATGCCCTTCTTGAATTGAGGAAAGGCTTTCAAGGAGACCGTGGGAGGGAAATCTGTTGGTGGAGCAGCAACGAGAGGAGCAGCAAGCAGTCAAAGGGGAGCAGTGTGGGTGGTTGAACGGCCAAACTGTGTTGAACTCACACGCTCACCCTTGATGAGACCGAACTCCAGCCGTCGTTTCATCCCTTCCTTCCTTCTGCCAGATCCGGCAACGTTTGCACAGTCACCATCACCTGACCTCAAATCCAGGCCCAACTGCAAAGCTTCTCAGATAGGAAGCGGGGGGGAGAGGGAGGGAGAGAGGGAGGGGGGTACTATGACAGCGATTCACCTCTGAGGAGGGTGAAATCATCCTGAATTTATCCTCGCAGCGAGTCACTGCAATCGCGCGCTTTAGCAGATGCGCTGCCAATGCGGCCGTCTGGAACGCTCTTCCTGCGTACGGTGCGAAAGAAGTTCAACACACACACAACTCGAGGGGGCCAAAGTGGCATTTGGTGGTGCAGGGCCGGGCCCAGCACAAATCCGATCTCGCGACCTCCCACCACGGGGACTTCCACGTGGAGATCCCCAACAGAACATCAAAGAACGAACACTGCTGCGATTTGTTGTACAAGGTGGGGTGGTCCAGGTGTTTTGTGACCCCCCCCCCCCATTTAATTCCCTAAAATGTAATATATATATTTTTTAAAGTACAGTTGCCTTAAAACAGACGTGAATACGCAAATGAAAAAAATATGTTAGTGGTCAATTAATTTGGGGGTCACAAGACATCTGGACTACCCTGCACGATGTTTATCCTCCTGTTCGGTGGGGAAGGGGGGGGTTAAGACTGCGACGTGGTAAGGAGGAGAGATAAGGGCATGTGATTGTAATCTCATTCGCAGAGCTATTCCACTGAGATAACAGCTGCTGATAAATCTATCCGCGATTTCCTGGACTTCCAACCACGGAGCCTTGGAAGTTACATTCCACGACAGCAGATCAATGATGACGAAACTGGAGCCGATGATGCCATTACTGCTGATGATGATGACTACACCGTTGCTGCCGGCGCTGCTGATGCTGATGCAATTTGTCTGGGGAAAACCTCACCGACACCCAACTGCAGCAGTTACGATTGTGGGAGCGGTGGTGCGTCGGTTAGCGCGCTCCGCTACGAACCGAGTTCGATTCCCGCGCCGATTATCTGAACCAGTCCTGGGCCTCCCCTAGGTCGACTCAGCCTCAAACGAGCACCTGGTGTGGTGTGTAAAATCATCGCCACAAAGACGGTTGGTGCTGGCCACCCACCCCCTCGTGTGTCACAGTGTCGGCCTTTATAGGTGCTCGCTAACAGCACTTGCCCCAATATTCTGTTCAGGCTTTACGGGGGATTTCTGCCTTTGTCCACGTGTTCCATGTGTGCGTATGTGCGCACGGGTTCCACGTGTGCACGTGCTCCATGAGTGTCTGCACAGGTGTTCCGCGTGTGCGTGTCACACTTGTTCCCACGTGTCGCCGATCGCTCAGCGCGTCACGCGGGACGTGTTTAACAATCATCTGGCACGTGCAGCGTGTAACGAGTGAGTTTGTATTTGAATGGGGTGGGTGCGAGTACATCGGTTAGCGCGGAAAGGCGATGATTGGAGGTGAAACAATTTCTCTGCTGTTAGGGGCCGTCCATAAATGACGTCACGCGATTTTGGACGATTTTTTACCCCCCTCCCCCCTTCGTCACACGGCGTCACAAAAAGTCAGACCCCCCCCTCAAATATGACGTTACAAAGCTATTGTCATTGTCGTGCGTATTTATTGTAGCGCTGCACTCTGATGTTGTAGGAGAAAACATTTATTAAATAGTATATTTCATTAAGTAGAACGTGTTGTCTATATTTATTTAAAGTTGCGCATTTTGATGTGACATCACATTTCTCAACCCCCCCCACCCCATCGTCACACAGCGTCACAAATGTCTGACCCCCCCCCACCCTAGGTGCGTGACATCATTTATGGACGGCCCCATATATATAATCTCTCTGTTTGTTGCATTGGCGCGTCGGGTCGTCGATGTCGCTCGAGTCTCACTCGCGACAAACGCCCCAAACACAGCGGCGTCGGCCTCCCCTAGGTCATACTCGTAATCTCCGCAGCGACGCGTGTGGTTAGGTATGACGATCACGATGATCATGACGAAGAGATGAAGATGATTGTAAAATACTAGCATAAGTACCCGGCGTTGCCCGGGTGAAAAATATATTTCTTAATAACCTTACATATATACACAGATGGGCTGCTACCCCTGCCCCCCCCCCCCCCCAGGCACGATCTCCTCGGCCGCTGTGCAGTAATAAGTACGGCCTATAGTGTGGTGGGGTGTCGAGGCCTAGTACCGTGCAGAGCCTCCAGCCTCGCCTAGATTGCCCACTCGGCTGAGGCTGGGTACCGGGGCCGTTACCTCCCCCCCCCCGCGCTACAATAATACTGTCTAATCGCTATAATTTTATAATCTACCGACCCTATAATAGTAATTGCACACATTGTGGTGGGGGGGGAGTGAAGAGGACGTGAAACTTTGATGAATTTACCTCAGAGTCGCGTGTTAATGCGTGCGCATATTTTTAACGGGAATTAAAAATGGCGTCCACCCCGCAGCGAATGCGTCGCTACCCGTTGCCAGGAGCAACCGCCGTCCAATGAAACTGCGTATGGTCCGGCGACACACAGACAGACAGACAGATTTGCGATTTTATATATATAGACTAGCATAAGTACCCGGCGTTGCCCGGGTGAAAAATATGTTTCTTAATAACCTTACATATATACACACCATCACCACTCCCCACTCACCCTCACCATTCACCCTCACCACTCCCCTCACCACTCTCCCTCACCACTCATCCTCACCAATCACACCCTCACCAATCACCACTCACCACTCACCCTCAACACTCACCCTCACCACTCACCACTCACCCTCACCATTCACCCTCACCACTCTCCCTCACCACTCATCCTCACCAATCACACCCTCACCACTCTCCCTCACCACTCTCCCTCACCACTCATCCTCACCAATCACACCCTCACCAATCACCACTCACCACTCACCTTCAACACTCACCCTCACCACTCACCCTCACCATTCACCCTGACCACTCTCCCTCACCACTCTCCCTCACCACTCATCCTCACCAATCACACCCTCACCAATCACCACTCACCACTCACCCTCAACACTCACCCTCACCACTCACCACTCACCCTCACCATTCACCCTCACCACTGTCCCTCACCACTCTCCCTCACCACTCATCCTCACCAATGACACGCTCACCAATCACCACTCACCACTCACCCTCAACACTCACCCTCACCACTCACCACTCACCCTCGCCATTCACCCTCACCACTCTCCCTCACCACTCTCCCTCACGACTCATCCTCACCAATCACACCCTCACCACTCACCACTCACCCTCAACACTCACCCTCACCACTCACCCTCACCACTCACCCTCACCACTCAACCTCCCCTCACCACTCACTAATCACCACTCACAATCGCCACTCACAACCGCCCTCACCATTATATTTTTGCCCCAGTCAACGCCGGATATTTCCCATTCGTAGCAGTTTATATCAACTCTATAAGCAACTTATATTAAACAGGAAGCGCGATCCTAAAGTAATTTATAACCTTCGATTAGTCCTTTGTGCGATTCAAAGAATCGATTCCTGGCATGTTGGGGGTTTACATTTTGAATGATAGAGTTTCATTTTCATTGTTATTTTATTTTTTTATTTTTTCAGGAGTTTTTAATTACATTTTTGCCCCGGTCAACGCCGGATATTTCCCGTTCGTAGCAGTTTATATCGACTTTAAGCAACTTATAGTAAACGGGAATCGTCTGAATCTAAAGGAATCTACAACCTTCGATTCCTTTGCGCGATTCAGAGAATCGATTCTATGCGCGTCGGCTTTAAAAGTAATTACACAGTTGTTTTTTCATTGGTATGTAATGTTTGAAAGTTTTCATAAGATTTTAAATGTATTTTCCCCTCGGGCAACGCTGGGTATATCGAGTTTATACCACAAATGCGTGCGCATATTTTTAACGGGATTTAAAAATGGCGTCCACCCGGCAGCGAATGCGTCGCTACCCGTTGCCAGGGGCAACCGCCGTCCAATGAAACTGCGTATGGTCCGGCGACACACAGACACACACACAGACAGACAGACAGATTTGCGATTTTATTTATATAGATGTTGATGGCCATGAGAATTAGGAGCTGCTACTGATGCTGTCTCGTCACTGCTGATGCTACTGCAGCAGTAGGCGACGAGGGTATGGTCCACTATACAACGACAAAGATCCCCTGTGTAGCCTTAACAGACTATTGGGGCAAGTGCTGTTCGCGAGCACCTGTGAAGGTCGGAACGGGACACGAGAGGGTGGGTGGCCAGCACCACGCCAGGCCCCCTTTGTCTCCCCACTGCGCTAACCGCTTCACCACCACTCCGCACCAACACATCGACGGGGATTTAGATGCGTTCTGATTTGCACATGCACGGTACTACAACAACAATGAAAACAACAGCAGCAATGACAACAACAACAATGACAACAACAACAACACCATAACAACCACCGTTCGCCACGAAGTGGCGGTGACTTCACCAAGGCGCTTGTACCAGACTATGTGCACTTTGAGGCCACGCATAGTTGAGAAGGCTCGCTGGCAGGAGGTCACGGAACAGACCCAGGTGCCATAGGTTGACTGACTGAGATGACTGGCAGATGCACCTTCTCTGCCCCGTACTGTGCCAACTTGCTGCGATATAACCGCCCGGCGCTCCGCTCGTTGTTGTGAGCGTCGCTCTTCTGCCCTCCGCTGTTGCTGGAGGGCGACTGCCTCCAACTGCCCAGTAGCAGCGTCCTTCACGAGCCTCCTCCACAGAGGCCGATCTTGACACTGCTGGCAGCAAGTCCACTCAGCTCCACATCCTTTCGTACCACAAATTCCATCTCGTCTCGAGCCCGTGCCGTGCCGGTTCTAGCCTCCACTAACTTGGCCAAGCAGAATCTACGATACCTGTGTAAACAAAGATCCCATGGTATAGACTTAACAGACTGTTGGGGCAAGTGCTGTTAGCGAGGAGCACCTATACACACATGTCTGAGTGTACAATGCTGTGTGTGTGTGGAGGTTTGTAAGTTCCTTCACGGACGCGACACCCCAGCAAGTCATCGAGTGTCCCGTGTGTTCTCAGGCCCGAGTGGTTTAATCAGCGGCAACCCGCGGAGCTGTTACGAGATTAGAGGCGGCATTGCCCCTGCCCGTGGACGGCTTAGGAGCCTCTAATTGGACTTAATCTGTCACAGAGGTGGGGTTAGAGGTTGGGGTGCAGTGGGAGAGGAGGGAACGAGGGGGGGGGGGGTCGGAGGAAAGGTCACCAATCGGCGAGGTGGCCCCAACCCTCTTCAGAACCCCCACCCCGGCCCGCCCCTCCACCCCCCAGCTCGCAGCACCCTCCTCTCCGCCGTCCGCCTATGCACACGTGTGTGTGCGCGCGTGTGTGCGTGTGCGCGTGTGCGTGTGCGCGACCGGGCGTGGTACTGGCCACCCACCCCCTCGCGTGCCGTTCCGGCCTTCATAGGTGCTCGCAAACAGCACTTGCCCCAACTGTCGGTTAAGCCTATAGGGGGGATATTTATCTTTGTGTCTAGCACATGTGAAAGTCAACATTGACGTGGTGGAAGATCACTTGGCACTTCTGTAATGCACCGACCTGGTCCTGGCCGACAAACATCGGACAGGTCACCGGCATTGATTGGTTCAAGCAAGCCTGGCTGCTGATGAGACACTAAATGTCAAAACTTGGTCCAGACTTTCCCTGCATTAAACCAACGCTGCTGAAAGAAAATCACCCCTTCCGTGCAAGAGGCCGATGGAATGTGTAACCAAACATTTAATACGTTTATTTAGTTTTTTTTTGCAACGTGCAGAGACAGATATGGGGCCGTCCATAAATGACGTCAAGCACCTAGGGGGGGGGAGTCAGACATTTGTGACGATATGTGACGAGGGGGGTTGAGAAATGTGACGTCACATCAAAATGCGCAACTTTAAATAAATATAGACAACACGTTCTACTTAATTAAATAGACTTTTTAAAAAATGTTTTCTCCTACAACATCAGAGTGCAGCGCCACATTAAATACGCACTACAATGACAAGAGTTTAAAGCGATTTGAAGCATGTTTTATATTTTTTGGGGGGGGAGGCAGAGCTTTGTGACGTCATATTTGAGGGGGGGTCAGACTTTTTGTGACGCCGTGTGACGAAGGGGGGGGGGGTCTAAAATCTGCCCAAATCGCGTGACGGAATTTATGGACGGCCCCTTACCGAAAAAAGACATTTCATTACGACCAAACCTCACCAAGAGGGTTCCTGCTGAGGGCAAGTCAACAAGACGCAGAGGCTCTTCGCGGTTACGAAATACACATCAGCGAATGTCTCTCCCCGAGTAGCCTCGACTGCAACCCTGACGATGTCCGAGTCGCCTCCCAGGGGGAATCCACCGCGCGGTCTCACACCCCTCCTCGCATGTCACTCACACACCTCCACCAATCATCGCTCGCATGCCCCCCCCCTTCCCGATCAATCTCCCCTCCCCACCACCACCCCCTTCTCTTTCCTAAAGTCACCACTCATGCACCCCTCATGCACCCATCCGTCGTCACACTCTCTCCACTCGTTCTCGTCGCTCAATCGCACTCCCGGTGAAATCCTCTCTCCGCACATCCCCCTCCACCCCCCGTCATTCCATCTCCTCCGTCAGCTTCACTCCACTTCCACGCTCTTCCATCTGTCCCGATCCACCTCCACATTACTCTCTCAATCCCATTCCATCAATCTCTCATCCGCACTCCAGCCCTCCTGCGTACCCACCCCCCCCCCCCCTTCGTTCTTCTTCACATCTTCAACTCGTCTCTCAACCGCACTTCACGCCTCTCAGTCCCAAATGAATCACTCAATAACGCTCCATATCTCAACCCCCCTGCGTTGCTCGCTAAATCATTAAACCCCTCTCTCGAACCCTACTCCACCCCTTCTGTCAATCTTTCTCCCCATCATCCATCTCTCAATCTCTCGTCATCCCATCCCTTCCCATCTCTTTCGTCTCGCTGTGTGTGTGTCACAATGCTCCTCCATCCGCACTCCACCCATTGTCCACGTCCCCAGCTCATTGTCCAACTCGCCCAGGCACTCAAAGGCCCTTCCCCCCTGGTCCCCGAACTCCGAGAGCTCTAAGCGCCCTCCCTGCTGCTGCTACTGCAGCCGCAGCCGCCGCCTCCTCCACAATGCAGTGGCAGCCCGCCCGCTTTGTCCCACCGGCCGCTGGGAAAGTTAAGCAGCGGCGTTTTATTGCTTATGGCAACATTTGTGTGGAAGAGCGCGGGGACCGGGGGGGGCTGGCTGGGGGGTGGGGAGGGGGGCTGGCTGGGGGGTAAGGAGGGGGGGGGGTAGCTGTGAGGCCCTAGGGTGGCTGGGAGGGAGGAGGGAGCAGGGAGTTCAATGATGCGCCGAGAGGGTTAAAGCCCCATTCAGGCACTCAGCGCACCCCGGGACTTTATTGAGTCGCAGATTCCACCTTCGCCACTCATGCCCCTCCCCCTCCACTACCCCCCACCTCCCCACATTGTTAAACGGGGTCCCCGACTGCCCGAGGCCTGGGGCACAATGAGTTTCTCCTCGTTCGCCTAACGCCTACCACGAGCGGGACACGTGGTCGGCTTTATTCCTTCCACTCGTCGATGTCCGCGTGCTTCTGCTGCCGTTGCTGTTTGTGGGACGGAATGCGTGCGTGGTCCAGTGCTCATCGGCCCCGCGACCTAGGTTCGATGCCTGGCTGGCCACGAAAACGTCAATACGTCAATGTCCAGCGGCGCCATCTGAAGGTTGGCGTGGACCTCGTTTGGGTCGACTCAGCCTCGGTGCTGCGCCAGGGGCGCGTCTCGCCATCACACAACAACCACTGTTGGCTTCCCCCGGAGTAGTAAACCATTGAAGAGACTCCATAGAGATGATGGGCTCAGTATTTTCAATGCATGCATTCGCGTGGAGCAAGTGACGTAGTAGTAATGGTGTTGTCAGTGGCGTAGTAACGACATTGTCAGTGGCGTAGTAACAACATTATATTATCAGTGGCGTGTTGACTACATTAGACTTTGTAACACAATTTTTGTTCCTAGGTAGTAAGTGTTATTTCGTAATTGCTTATGCCCAGTGGCGGCTCCTGCAAAATCTCTCAGGGGGGGGAAATGTTTGAATGATTGGTAAGGATAAGGTCCACCCATGCAATGGATAAATTAACAGCTTAAGTATGTAAAGGCAACTTCACTACTTTAATATTAATGAAAAATAAAGTGACTCTTACAATACATCTCCTTGTTTGTTTCTACACTCACTATTATTACACTACTTACATCACATTACTCGCTTAATACACTGCTTACTTATACTGAAAATGTGCTCTTCTCTCTTTCAAAGTAGCAAAGTGATCAATTACTCTCTCATTGAAAGCAGGCATGTTCCTGACTAGTTCCCTCTCCATGGAAAGCATAGCCATTGCATTCAGACGTTCCTGTCCCATTACATTTCTCAGGAATGTATTGATTCTCTTTAAGGTTGAGAAACACCTCTCAGCTTCAGCAGTTGTCATGGGAGTGGTTATGAGGATGTTCAACAGAGCAACAGTCTCTGAAAAAGTATCCTGGAGGTTGTACTTCAGCAAAACCTGGTACAGCGCTAGTGCACCACAGCAGCCCTTGAATTCTGGACTCTCATAAATGACAGACAGTTCAGTCTTCAGCTTCGCCTTATTTAACATAGGGTATGCCCTGACAGTGATGTTCAGAGCCTCAACAGGGAATGTATGGCCATGCTGTTGAAACATCTCTCCTTGTAGCAGCGTGGCACTTACAAGGTGGTCGGAAAAGGAGAACCTTTCTTTGGTGTGCAATACAGTATATAATTTAATGTTGGGTTTGTCTATGGCAGTATATAGTAGGGTGTAGACTCGTGTGATGTAAGAGAATACAGTTTAGATGCAAGCATATTATATAGATTTTTTTTACGACGTAGAATTGTAATGTATTACTTACTGTTAGTAACTCAACGTATTGTAGAGTATATTTAGTATACTGATGATAATATGTAGTTTATACTTTAGTTGTTTACGTGGTGGTTTTAGTTACTGCAGCTACATACTATTAACACTCCTTCACTTCATTAATGCTACGCTTATCCCCTCCCTTTGATGCTGCTAATCCTGCATAATGCACGGGCATATGCAGTACTAGTCACATACCTGCATTTCCCATAAATATGCTAAATTCCTCTTGATATTTCATATTCTTTTGTTAAGGCTCCCCCTTTCTTCCCCCCTTCCAGCCCAGCTTATATACATGCTCCAAGCACGTGTGCTGTTTCATTCAGACGCTATCGCCTCGACAGACCTGGTTTTCACCTGAGGACGGATACTTGCGTTGTGGCCGAAACGTCGTGAGAATTATTTTATTATGTTTTATTTTTTTTATTTTATTACTTCCCTTCTACGTGACTTTACCGAAAGAACCAAGAAGATGAATTCCTGCAGTCACGAAAGCTTTAAATCGAAATTCCACTAGGTGGCGACAAATAAAATTGTTGACTGAAATGTGCTTACGTATGATGACGTAAGCACGTTAGTGCGAGCCCTCCCGGAAGCCATAGAGAATGCATTGCAGCGCCCGCCTTTCGAAAAAAATCATCTTTGAATGTAAGTCTATGGGACCACTCTGGGCGATTCTCAGCCGGAGTGAAATCGCCCAAATAGAGGCGGTACTCCACAGAACGTGACATGACGCTGATTGGACTATATCCAGAGGCACAGTAACGGCTAGCATAGCTCTGTGGTTGAATGAGATTGTTAATGTGATTGAAAAAGTCCCTTTTACACATTGGTGGTGCGTCGCCCAATCGCCCTAATGAAGAAACCGCCCCTGCTTATGCCTACAAAGTGTAGAAAATGGCTATAATTCTCCACAAACTTTGCTTTTGTGACCAGGACAGTGATATTTTGAAATGTACCTATTTTCAATGAGAAAACAGGTGAATTTGTGTTTTTTTTCATTCACGTAAAGTGAGAAAAAACATATGAATAAAAATTAATATGTATTTATACTAAAGTAATACAAAAATGACTACAAAAGATTTAGAAGTGAATAGTTTATAGAGATTTACGATTGTACTGTAAATCACTTTCACGAATCAGCCCCCAAATGTAGTCTCCCATCATGTTCTCAGACATGACTTCAACCGAGAAGATGAAAATTTTAGAAATCTTTGGAAGGACGTTGATCAAGCAGGTAAAGTGTTCACTGTTGTGTTGGCCGACTCTCTGAGTTGAATTAGCTTTCAAAATTTTGTTAAGTTTGATATCTAAGCTTCCTTTCCCTTTTATCTCTCTCACACCTGAGCCCTCTTTGAATTTTACCCCCACCCTCTCGCCCGTGGTGGCCTCCCCCTTCCTCGCCCCTCTCGGATCTATATAATGCCTCGTCAGGACGGCATGCTTCTCTCGTAACCGGTAGACGATTGCTTGTTGTTGCGATCGAAACGTTGTGATGTATTATTTATTTCCCTATCTACGTGACTTTACCGAAATAACCAAGAGCATCATGTTCTCTTTTTTCTGTCCTTGGTAGCGGCGTTCAAAGTCCAATATATCCTGGTGGAAGCGCTCGCCTTGCTCCTCCGAGTACACTCCCATGTTCTCCTTGAATTTATAAAAGAGCATCAAGCATATGGACTTTGAGGGAAATCCTACAGCCCATTGTGCCGTAGTTCTTCACCAGAGTCTAAACCAGCTCCACATAGTTTTCGACCTTGTGATTGCCCATGAAGCCATGAACCACTGCGACAAAGTTGTCCCAAGTCGCTTTCTTCTTACCCGTGAGCTTTTTGGGGAATTCATTGCACTCCAGGATATTCTTTATCTGTGATCCGATGAAGACACCGGCTTTGACCTTTGCCTCAGACATCTTAGGGAATAAGTATTGAAGGTACTTGAAGACTAGCCGACTCCTTATCTGCAGCTCTGACACAAATAGTTTCATAAGACCCAATTTGATGTGCAGTGGTGTCATCAGCACCTTCCGGGGGTCCACCAGTGGCTCCCACATGACGTTGTTCCTCCCCACAGAGAACTCAGTCCGCTGTGGCCAGTTCTGCCTGTGGTAGTGCGCCTTGGTGTCCCTGCTGTCCCAAAGGCAAAGATAGCAGGGAAACTTGGTAAAACCGCCTTGGAGACCGATCAGGAATGCCACAATTTTTAAGTCTCCGATGACCTCCCAGCCGTACTCATCATACTTCAAGGCATCCAGCGAGGCCTTGATGCTGTTGTAATCCTCTTTGAGGTGCATCGAGTGAGCCAGGGGAAGAGACGGGCACTTGTTACCATTATGGAGCAGGATGGCTTTGAGGCTCCAGGATGAGCTGTCAATGAATATGCGCCACTCATTCTGGTTAAAGGCGATTCCGATTGCCTCGAACAGACTGGTCACATTGTGGCAGAAGCAGAGCCCATCTTGACGGGTGAAAACGCTGCAAAAAGGTTCATGACGCTTCCTCTGATCTGCGACTTGCACACTTGCATTCAACAAATTCCACTGCTTGAGCCTAGACGTCAAAAGCTTGGCATTGGACTTGGTGAGACCAAGATCTCTGATCAAGTCGTTGAGGTCTTTTTGGTTGGGGTAGTATGGTTTTCTCTCCTCAGCTTCACCTCTGAAATTGTCATCTGGATCTACAACATCTACCTTGCTCTCTGACTTGCTGCTCTCTTCTAAAGACGGCTGCTTTCTCTCCAGAGGAGTGGGTACGGGGCGCTCATGGCAGTGTGGCACCGGGACGATGGATGAAGGAAGGTCCGGATACGTGATAGCATGTGCCTTCTTGTCAGTCCGACGTTTGGAAGGGTCTACCATGCAGAAGTAGCAGCTGCTTGAGTGGTCAGTGGGTTCCCACCAAATTCTTGGGATAGCGGACTACATGGCTCTCTTATTTCCCTCTGTACCATCCTACAAAAACACATTTATTTCACCCATGACTAATATATAAGTGATTCTCGCAACATTTTTCATCTACATCATGGAACCTCCTTTGCCAGTACCAACATATGAGAATAGGTTTTTTTCCCTTTTTTCTGGCAAAAAAACCCCACACCTTTTACAAGGAATCATTGCTGCATTAACCACAATACTTGTGGTCAGAATGCAATCAAAAAACATACTCTGATAATATATGCATTGTCTTTGAAACTGATTGGTTTACACCAGAGACAGCTTTATTTTGAGCCTCGTCTCAAACGGTGTTAGACCAGAGGACACCAAAAGGCGTCCTTGTTGCCAGAAAAAAGGGGAAAAAACCTATTCTCATTATTCATGTATGATATCTTTTAATCAAGAACAATGAAAATTGTTGAAGATTAAAAAAAAAATTTAACAATTCTTTTAATTTTAACAAATGTTAGAACGTAAAATTCCGAGCAACAATTGTCCATCTTACCTTCCAGAGTTTTTTTGCATTGCTCACAGGGGTAATGAGGTCCCCAGGGTTTGTCTTGATCCCCGACAGGCATGCCGAAATATGGCTTGTAGGCCTCACACATCTTAGCAGATGCTTCCACAGAGTACTTTTTCGCTCTTGTCTTGATAAATTGGCCGCAGATATAGCAAAATGCATCTGACGGATGCTTGCAGTCATCTCAGCAAATGCCATCTGCCATCTCAGCAAATGCAGATATGTATCCACTTAGCCAGCTGGAATTAAATTTAACTGGTGGGCTTAAGGACCCTGTATTTATACTATAATTTATATTACTGGAAACTTCTATAATGTTCTAGAAGTTACTCCAAGTTTACTCAGTACTGAATCTGTCTGGAATGTTCTGGAAAAAAGGTAAATTTCTAAATATCCTTGTCCTGATCACAAAAGCAAAGTTTGTGGGGAATAATAGCCATTTTTTGTACTTTTGAGGCATAAGCAATTAGGAAATAACACTACTCAGAAACAAAAAACAAGTTAATAATTGTTTATCAGTGGCGTAGAGACCAATTACATTATCAGTGGCGTAGTAACGACATTATCAGTGGCGTAGTAACTACATTATCAGTGGCATAGTGACTAACTACATTATCAGTGGCGAAGTAACTACATTATCAGTGGCGTAGTAACTACATTTTAAGTGGCATAGTAACTACATTATCATTGGCGTAGTAACTACATTATCAGTGGTGTAGTAACCACATTATCAGTGGTGTAGTAACTACATTATCAGTGGCGTAGTTAACTCCATTATCAGTGGCGTAGTAACTACATTATCAGTGGCATAGTGACTAACTACATTATCAGTGGCGAAGCAACTACATTATCAGTGGCGTAGTAACTACATTATCAGTGGCGTAGTAACTACATTATCAGTGGCGTAGTAACTACATTATCAGTGGCATAGTGACTGACTACATTATCAGTGGCGTAGTAACTACATTATCAGTGGCGTAGTAAGTACATTATCAGTGGCGTAGTGACTACATTATCAGTGTCTTAGTAACTACATTATCAGTAGTTTAGGACCGACATTAACAGTGGTGTCGTAACTACATTATCATTGACATAGGAACTACTTTATGAGTGGCGTACTAACAACATTATCAGTGGCGTAGTGACTACGTTTCCAGTGGCATGCTAACTACATTAATTATCAGAGCATGTTTGTTTGCATCTTCACCGCATGTACTATGTGGTGTTAATTCAGACTTGATTCCTCGCATAAGGTTTTTATTTGGTGTTTGAACATCTTGACATCTCCTGTTTTATTGCCAGAAAGAGTAAACCCTATTTTTATTTTTCATACTTTGATACTTGCCAAAAAAAAAGGTCCCATGATAGAGGTTAATATTGTTTGTGAGTTACACGTTCAGGTCGATCTCTCGGCTCGGCAGTTGTAACGGTGGCCCAAGCTTCTTAAATGCCCCTCCGGCCTCCATCCCACCACGTGCTGATCAGCACCGCGTAGAGCTCAGGTTTGCTCGTGGCGGGTTTAATGTGTGTGCGGGTGACCGCCACCTCATCTGATAACTCCGACCGGTGTGGACGAGAGGAGCCCCAACACCGTCGATACGGGGCTCGCGAAAACTCCCCCTTTGTAGGACGAGGGCCCGTCCACCAGCAGTGACGCGAGACAGAAATTGCAGGGGCTGTGCCTTGACCCTCGCCTGTCTGTGGGACTCGACCCATCACTCCACTTCTCTTGTGTGCATTCACGGACAACGCAAAGACAAAGATCCCCCGAGTAGCCTTGAACAGACTGTTGGGCAAAGTGCTTGTCAACTTTGATGGCCTCCACGGCATACGATGGGGTTGGGTGGCCAGCACCACCACGCCCGTCCGCCTTTCTCTCCCTAGTGGCGATGTTTACTACACACCACACCGGCTACTCTTTTGAGACTGAGTCGACCTAGGGGAGGTCCAGGACCGATTCAGATAATCGTCACTGGCCGTGGGCGGCAATCGAACTTTTGAGTGTCGCAGCGCTAACTCGCTCTGCCAACCCTCACCACGACAAAGACAAAGATCCCCCGTGTAGCCTTAACCGACTGTTGGGGCAAGTGTTGTTAGCGAGTAAGCAGCGTCTATGAGGGCCGGCACACACGCGCACTCACGCAGAGGTATGCAAATAAATCCCGAACCTCGTCCTGCCGAACATTTTTCAGCAGTTTAACACGTGGTAGTAGTAGCAGTAGCCAGCAGGCTTTCGCGACCAATATCCATAATAAAAGCGTTTTTGGAGTTATATCGCGTAAATATAAAGGGTCGTTTAACCCGCCATCACCCGACACAGCCAATCGGTAAGGTTTTCAGCACACAACATGTACAATCCGAGAACCGTGACGTTTCGCTGGTGATTGCAAGTCAACTTCATCAGGCGACAGCCAGAATTGTGAAGGAAAATCCTCCTCCTGTTCCGGTCCAAAATATTTATTTTTATTTTTCAACACCCGTCAAAGTTTGCCTCTGAGCGTGGCCTCTCCGAGTCGGGAACACCCCCGAGGGAGAGTGGCAGACTTCTCCCCCCCCCCAAGCGCCACGGACTTGGTCATTAACTCGCCTTCGCAGAGCACGAGGGGCACTTGATTGCAATTACCTTCAAGTTTAAATTGGCCCGGCGAGCTGTCGGCGCGATTTGCTCAGCGCCGCTTGGAGAAGAGATCAACGCTGGAGTCCGATAGGTCCCGCGGAGGGATCAGCGTCGCTCCAGCCGCGCGTCTTCCCCGAGTCTTGGGCTGCCTCCTCACTGGGACTCCACCGACACTGGCACGCTCGTCTAAGGGGCTCACCGAACGTCGTCCGTAAACACCGTCGTACAACAGGGGAATGTGTTTGGTATGGGTCTCTGTAAGAGTGTATGGGTCTCTGCTTGAGTCTACGGGTCACTGTGCGAGTCTATGGGAGTGTATGCGAGTCTAGGGGTCTCTATGCGAGTCTATGGGTCTCTGCGCGATTATGTGGTCTCTGTGTGAGTCTCTGGGTCTATGTGTGAGCATATGGGTCTATGTGCGATGCTAAATGTCTCTATGCGAGTCTATGGTTCTTTGTATGGATATATGGGTCTCTGTGTGAGTATATGGGTCTCTGTGTGAGTCTATGGGTCTCTGTGTGAATCTATGGGTCTCTGTGTGAGTCTATGGGTCTCTGTCCGAGGCTACTGTTGTCGTCTTCTCTCTGTGACTTCTCACCGCTGGACAATCGCCTCCCCCATTCTCGTCCCATCATCGCGTCCTCTCCCCAGCTGCTCCTGAGCAGCCGCGACCTCTGAACTTTGCGACATCATCGTCTCGCTGCTGCTTCTGCTGCTGCTGATGCTGCCGTCTCCCTCCGCTTCTCCGCCCGTTCCGATTCGACCTCCGCTCCCACAGTCGGTTTCGTCTCTCCGCTCTCATCTCGCGGTGGCTAGGAGATGTTAACTACCTCGCCTGGTACGCAGGAGGTCGTGGGTTCGATCCCGACCCTGACGCCTGCTGCTGCTCTATATTTGGAGTGTTGCGTGTTCTCCCTCCACATGGTCGGGTAGATTTTTCTCCGGGTCCTCCGGTTTTTTTCCCTCCACATTTAGAATCAACGTGCGTCTCGACTATTTGGCAGCTATACATTGTCACGTGATAGCTCAGTGGGCCTCAGTTGTTCTCCTGCCGTGTCTTTTCTACCCCATTCGTACTTGATAGAAATAGATATACCTACATGTACATCGTACTTTAACATGATATCTATTGGGTGCGCATAGGATTCATTTGTAGGAGAACAAAAGCAGGAAGCGGCATATCCCGTCAATTAAAAGTTGACGCATACGCAGCGCGGCGTTGGTACTCCATGCGATTACGGCGCTGATGACCGCATCTATTTTGTAGCGACGCTGTCGAAACTCCACTATGATGATCTGACGATGCTGCAACCATTTACATCACCCATGGGAGCCTGGGAGCCGGGTCTGTCATCCAGCAACAACATCGTCATCAATTTCAATGTTTGATTTTAAATTAAATTACATTATTCGTTAAATACATACATATATATACATATCTACTGTACTAGGTCATCATCATCATCATCACGATCTATGGGCCGATAGCCGGTTGGTATCCACTGCACATTTCGTCATTTGTCTCCACTTTCCGATGCATTTTACACATTGTAGCACCTGTATATTAGTCCATTCTGTCTAGACTTGAAGTTTTCGTGACTGCAAGGATTCATACTCTTTGGTTTTTTCGGTAAAGTGATGTAGGTAAAAAATAAATAAATGAACAAAAAAGAACTCAATTAAATCACGACGTTTCGGAGGCAACACAAGCTTCCGTCTTCAGATGGAACCGTTACAGCCAAATTCACTGTAATAAGTGAAGAGAGCTAATAGAGAAACGCGACTATATAGGGTAAGAGGGGGGGGGAGCCAAGGTAGGGGGGAGGGGGGTTGAGGTTGGGGTAGTCCATTCCTGATTTAAAACTCTCCACTTGTATATATACGAATGTTCCTTGTGCAGTATTGCATCTGAAATGCCACTTTTCATTTCACCCTCGCAACTCCATTTGTTTCTTACCTTCACAGCACAAGCTAAGGGGTGCCGGGCGACGGGGGCCTCTCAGCCAGGAAGTTATGTTTGAGTCGTAATCCCAACTGGAGGTCCCAACTAAACTCATCGTATTGTGGGCACAGATCACAAAGTCACAAATATTCTGATTATGTTTAATATGTAGTGACATCGGGGATATCACTGTGCGATGCCGGCCCGGGAGGGCTGTGGCGTGCGATGTCTCTACGTCGCGAACAGAACCGGGTGTGTTGTTGAGTGAGGCGGGCTCTAGCACCGCACGGCGTGCGATGCACCGTCATCGCGTACACCCCGTAGGCGGGTGTAGTACCAGCCCTAGCGGGGCTTGGTGAGGGCTGGGATAGCGTGGGCACCACGCATGGCGTGTAGTGCGGGCTCCCACACGGGGAGCGGGAGAGTGTCAGCCCAGGGGCAAGGTTGCCCCGGGCCATGGCACTCTGGTTGACCCCGTAGACACGTGATCCGGAGTGTCCACAGAGAGTCCCCCAGGTGAGGGGCCTAGGGGGTGATCACGTGTCCGGGGAGAGCTCTCGAGAGGGAGCTAGAGGGAGCTGGAACGCTCGAGAAGGTGGGTGGGGCCGAGGGTGGAGCCGGCCCCGACCCGGGAGGATATAAGGTGGGTCCCTGAGAGGGACCGGGGTCTCTCTTCGTTCTACAAGCTGGAAGCTCCACGTCCTACGTCTTAAGAGGCACCAACACGTGGCCGGGACCCGAGTGAGAGTCTGGTTCATCGTCGCTGTAACTCCTGTGTGTAGTGTAGTTAGCTGGGTGGTCACCACCCTAGGCTGTATGTTTTGTAGACACGTGTTGTGAATACATGTGTTGCCTCTGAAGAACAACGTCTGCGACTCAGTTGGACTCACTACAAATGCATCCCATCACCTTTTTTTCCCAGATAACTTGTGGCATCCTATGTAGAGACTGGCCACGGCCATGGTAATGTGGAATTTTAAACTATCGAATGAGGACTTCCACTGGAAGTGAACATCAGCCCATTCCTTGGTTGAGCCGAGACACCGACTTGATGCCCTGAGCAACGATGTTTTCGCAATGGGTTCTCAATCTCGCCACGGTGGCTAGGAGATGTTAACGACCTCGCCTGGTGTGCAGGAGGTCGTGGGCCTCGATCCCGACCCTGACGCCTGCTGCTGTATATTTGGAGTTTGCATGTTCTACGGATTTTCTGTTGTTTCCTTCCACATTTAGAAACACGCGTTCAGAATTTGTAGCTGCTATACATCTCCACGTGACAAGCCACTTCGTTCAGCAATCATTTGTGGCCAGGTCGCTTCTGAAAAAGAGCTATATAGCTCAGTGAGCCTTACCTGCTAAAATAAATAAATAAAAGTTGTATCGTTACAATGTACTCTGAACAAAAGATGAATTTGTCACAAGACTTACCCACTTATTTACTTACCTTCCAATATATGGTGGGGGGGGGGCTTTATATTAACATTCATATAAACATTTATACATAAACGTATCATTCGAATAAGAACAATAAAAAGCCCCACATGTTAGCTCAACATCCCTCCGTGCAATAAAGCCATTTATAATCTCATCGATGATGAATTATACAAGGACACAAGTGATTAAAGCGATAATAAACGCTGCTCTCGTGCTTATCATAATGTCCTCGCGGGCCCATCTCTTTCCGCACACTTCAGTTCAGTATCGCTTTAGCCTTCTGCCTTCAAACGACGTTCACCTCCGGCGCATTACTGACGCTCGTGGGTTCTACCGCATTAAATATTTACCGCGCGGGCATCGATTTTTTTTCCGGTTTTCCATATTTTGTCCGGGAGCGGGGTCTTGCTTTGCCCTTTTTTTTTCTTCATCAAAAGCCGCAAAGTTTAGCACTCAACACACACGTGGGACACACCCGCAGGCACGCCCTGGTCACAGCAGCACTACGGTTGTGGTGATCAATTTACCTCTGGTTGCGAAGTAAATTACACCACCCCCCCCCCCATTATTTAAGCAGGAGATGCTGGCCCTGTGTAATAAGTAGCAGACTCGACTTGCAATCCAGAGGGTCGCCCGTTCAATCTCCACGATTGGTGATGATGGATGGCCCGCGCAAATAAACTATTTCGATTTGGGCTGTGAGCGAGGTCACGCGTGCTCACAAAGTCCTTTTCGTGGTTGTTTTTTTTGGCAAATCCTCGCAGAAATGTAGCAACTGGCCGTGGGATTTAACCGATGGCTCAGTGCAAGTCGGCTGCGAGGTGGCGAATGTAATGGACGCTCGTTTAGACAACAAGCAGAATTGACAGCAGTTTGCGTTCGTTTTTTTTGTTCTTTCCACAAATGCTCTCGTGTGAACTGTTTACATTGGTCAGGTGGGTTTGGTTATTAATGCACTCATCGTTAGCAGCGACCGCTAGGCCACACCAAAACACAAGGACTCCCTGATTGCAACCAGCCAGTCATCTCTGCTCGGGATTACCACCGTAGGAATGGCCTTCACGAGGGAGGTCCGCACATGCAAAAAGAGTTCGACTCGGGCCTTAACGTTGGCTGCACAAGCAACGGTGGCTCTCTCAAGTCGACCAACGTCGACCGCCCCTACCCCTTTGGCTGGCATCGCACACCCCCGGACATCGGAAGAACGGTGGCCAGGCGTGCAGAACGGTCGCGCCAGACCACAGACCCAAGGCACCCGCTCTACCAGCGTATAACTGCTGCCAGTCGACTCAAGTAATGCTCCTGCTGGCTGTAGCATCAAATAATATAGCTGCTGCCTGTAACCTAAAACCACATAGCTCCTGCCAGGAGACTCACATCACACACCTGCTGCCAGTAAATGTAATCACATAGCCCCTGCCTGCAGTTTCAAATCACATAGCTTCTACCAGTCGATTCAAATCACATAGCTTCTACCAGTAGACTCAGATCACATGATGATGTAGGCACCGTTGCTGACCTACGCGGGAGGGGAGGGGGCTGAGCCCCCCGCAAGCGGTCGTCATCGATCTGACCAAGTTGCTTCTGAAGGACACGAGATGATGATGATGACCTGGCTACTACATCGTAATAAAGCGGCCAATTTACCTAAGGTAAAATATTCAGAACCTCGTCATTGTGCTCTCAGCTGGTTACAAAGGGACCCCTGAAGCTGCGGTGAGCAATGCGACGTGCCCTGCCTGCCTGCTTGCGTGCGCTTCAGCGATCGTTTAAATCACGGCATCACTGCGGATGTTTTTGGCGAGAGATTCAAAAATCAAAGTCACTTCCACGGCCGTTTCCGTTCGATTCTCTGGGTGGCATTCCCTTCACTCGGGCGTCTGGGGACACGCCTTGAACACTCCGACAACGGGCTTAAACACCGGCAGCAGTCAATTATTTACGGTATAAACCAATCCATTCACACTTACGCCTAACCGCACTGTGTGGCTACAACTATCTGATGTTATCTAAACTCTCTGCCACGCACACACAATCAGCATGTGTGGTTCCATTTAGATTTTTTTATTTCACGGGCCTTCTGACTTGCAGCAGTTTCCTGCTTCGAGTGAATTGCCAAAAAAATAATATTTTCAATTGTGATTTCAAGTTACGAAGATAATTATCATTGCACAATTAAAATATTGAATTGTCAGTGAAATGTAACTGTTAAGATGGTGCCACACTTGCACGATACCTCGACTCGCACTCCTCTCTATGTCAAAACCTCGCCTCTATCAAAACCTCACCTCTCTCAAAATCTCACATCTCTCTCAAAATGCGCAACTTTTAATAAATATAGACAACACGTTCTACTTAATTAAATATACTTTTTAATAAATGCTTTCTCCAACAACATCAGAGTGCAGCGGCATATTACATACGCACGACAATGACAATAGCTTAAAGCGATTTGAAGCATGTTTTATTTTGGGGGGGGGGGAGGAGCAGAGCTTTGTGACGTCATATTTCTGACTTTTTGTGGCGTCGTGTGACGAGGGGGGGGGGGGGTCAAAAATCGTTCAAAATCGCGTGACGTCATTTGTGGACGGTGTCGGGGACTGCAGCGCACCGCTCAATTCCGCCAGCAAAGACAAAGATCCCCCGTATAGCCTTAACAAACTGTAGGGGCAGGAAAGGTACACGAGGGGGTGGGGTGGCCAGCACCACGCCCCACCGCATTTGTCTCCCTAGTGGCGATGTTTACACACCGCACCAGGTACTCATTTGAGGCTGAGTCAACCTTGGGGAGGTCCAGGACTGGTTCAAATAATTGCCACCGGTGTTGGCCGAGGGCGGGAATCGAACCCGGGTCGTCGGGTTCATAGCGCAGCGCGCTAACCGCTACACTACCGCTCACACAGCCACACACACCCACACACACACCCACACACACACACCCACACACAACCCACAAACCCACACACACACCCACACACACCCACACACACACCCACACACACCCACACACACACCCACACACACACACACCATCACACACACACCCACACATACACACACACCACGCACAAACCCACACACACACACCATCACACACACCCACACATCCCATACACACGCCCACACACACACACCCATACACACACCAACACACACACCCACACACACACACCCACCCCACACAAACACACACCCACCCACACACACACCCACACACCCACCCACACACACACCCACACACCCACACACACACCCACACACACCCATTAGGGGCCATTCCCTTTCATCAAACACAGAAGAGCGCTTTGCCTCCCAGCCCGCTCGCTAAGAGAGGGACGTGAGCGGCGGCCGCTCGGCCGCTCCCACTTCGCCGGCCTGAGAGCCCCGCCGAGCGAGGGGTTAGCAAGGGAGGGGTCGCGATGGGGAGCACCTGGGCCTTTAGCCCCCCCGGTACAGCCCCCCCCCCCCCAATCACAGCCCCCCAGCACAACACCCCCGGGTAACGAAGTGGCCACGTGTGCGTGTCGCGGGTCCACTGTGGAGGAAGCCACCGCAAGAGAGAGAGAGAGGGGTCGGAGACCACTACCAGGCAACAACAACAAGATTAACAACAGCATCAACAACATCAATAACAACCAAAACATCAACAACAACACCAACAACATCATCAACATCAAGAACAACAACAACAATATTAACATCAACAACATCAACAACTTCAATAACAACCAAAACATCAACAACAACATCAACAACATCAACACCAGCATCATCAACAGCATGAACAACATGACCCATGCGGCCAGGAGTTGGTGTTATCGCACGCGTCTTGTTGTCGTAAACTTTCTACCCATCCCAACTGGACATCTGTGAAAGAGAGCTTCATAGCTCATCGGATTCCACCAGCATTCATAAATAGTCTCATTGTCAGGGCGCGTTCACGCGGACAGCTCTTCTGTCAACCCACTGCTGGGATAGAGGCTTCTGCACTCGGGTTGCCACCTTTTCTTCAAACCAAATCCGGACGTCTCGCTCAGTCAGCCACAAAGTCAACGATGAGACCAATGCAAGTTTACTCCCATAAGGGTTAATCGCAAATCTCGGTACAAATGTAATGCGAGCAAGGATTGAGGGGGGCGGAGCCTGGGTCACGTGAGGAGAGGGAGGAGTTAGGGTCACGTGGGGGAGAGGATTTAGGGAGAGAACCGGAAGGGGATCGGGGAGTTGAGACGAAGTGAAACGGGAGGAGGCCACGCTGGGCAGTACGGGGAGGGTGGCGCGATTGCCAAGCGTCGGGAGACGTCGGCACCGTCAGCCATCGGTGTCAGGACGCAGAGGGCTAGCGGGCTGTGGAAGGCTAGCTGCAGAGCGGAGCAGCAGCAGTGAAGCTGTAGAGCGGAGCAGCGGTGTGGCTGCAGGGCGGAGCAGCAGTGAGGCTGCAGAACAGAGCAGCAGAGTGGCTGCGGAGTGATCGTCGGAGGAGACGCGGGCCTGAGCGAGGACGCCATGTGAGCGAGATTCTACGAACCCAAATAAAGGACAACGGAGATCGACACTGAGAAAGAGTCCTATATTACATTGGTGTCAGAAGTAAAACGGCATGTCAACACAGCTCAGAAGAAAGAACGTTCACGCACCATCTTCTGCAGCATCTTCTGACGACGACCTGCCTCCAGCGGTGGCGCTACCGACGATGGAGGGGGGAAGCGACGCTGGGACGAGCGACGGTCCGGGCGTGCAGGACGTTGCCGCTTCGGTGGGTCCATCCGCGCGAGTAGACGCTGATGAAGGATGGCGACAGGTGGCAGCCCAACTGGAGGCACTGAAGACGGTGTTGGCGCAGTTGTGCGACCTCGTGACGCCGGCGACGACTTCGGGAAGGCCCAGCGGGGAACAGCGGGCCGAGGCCTTGCCGTCGCCGTCAGCCCTCTCCACCACGCGGCACGAGGACGCCATCTTGGGCGTGGCTGCGGAGGAACGGCGGGAAGCCGCCATCTTGCGCTCTCCACCACGGGGAGCCGCCATCTTGAACACGTTGCGGAGTGACGCCATCTTGTCGCTGCCGCACGAGCCACCATCAACGGAGGACGGCGGAGCAAGGACCCGCAGCCGTCATTTAACAACTGTTAAAGAGTTCTCCATCGGCGGCGATTGGAGCGCGTTCGCCTGCCGGTTTCAAGCGGCTGTACGATCCGCCAAATGGATGGACGCGGAGGCCGTGGAAGTCCTACCAACACTTCTCGATGACGAGTCCGTCAGGTTCTTCCGCTCCATCAAGGCCGACAAGAAGAGGACGCTGCAGGGTGTCTTTGAAAAAATGGCGGATGCGTATGAGCCTCCAGACGATGCCCATCGTAGATTCGTACAGCGGCAACGGGCGCCCGAAGAATTGCCGGTGGCATTCCGAGGCGCCGTTCTGGAACTGGCGATGGCCGCATACCCCGAGACGGAGCCGGATTTGTTGGAACCCCTTGTGTTGGGCAAGATGCTGGAATTATCTAGAGACTTGGGGATCCCCATGCCAGTGTGCAGCCATGATAAGTTGACGTCCCGTGCTGCAGCTAAGTGCTTGGATGCTCAATTTAACCTCCGACGCTGGAAACAGGTGTCAGCTTGGACGGGGGGCCCCATCGTCGAAGGCGGTGCTACGGGGTGGGACCCTAAGAAGGCGGTCTACGTTCCTGATGACAAGGGTCTGCAGGAGTTGTTGGCTGCCTCCGCCCAGTGGCCTGCTTGCGGGGGAGCGGGGCTGAGGTCTAGGCCACCGACGTGGGAGCGTCGTGACAGAGGGGGTGCCGTGCGCCGAAACGACGTGGAGTGTTTCCGCTGCAGCCGTAAGGGCCACTTCGCCAGGGATTGTTGGGCTCGCATCATGGGGCCGCCCCAGCAGGAGGCCTTGACCACGGACGTGACGCGAAAGGGCCATCCAGGACAGGCAAGTCGGTGCGCATCAGACACCCGGCAAGGCCTGTCACCTCATGCATCACCATCGCCGCGCGGTCCGTGTGTCGTTAACAACGAGGGGCCGCCGATTGACCCGTGTCGCTCGCTGACGCAATGGCGGAGATTGGCACGGAGGGTGGTTGCAGCCGCTACTGGGTCGTCCACTGTACCGGGTTTTATTCAGGGGGTCGAGGTGCGTATTTTGGTGGACTCCGGTGCGTCCGCGACCATTATTTCGGACGTCATTTTCCATCTCTTGGGCATTCCGCCGGGGAGAGTGCGACCGGTTTATGACTCGTGCATAGCGGTGAACGGGAGAAGTATGGTCATTGTGGGCCAGGTGGACGCCAACATATCGATTGGGGGGGTGTCGGCTTCAGGGACCGTTTTGATCTCTAGGTCCCTCGCGGTGCCCTGTTTGTCGGGGACCGATTTCCTGGCAAAAATGCCCATTCAAATAAGGGTTGATCAAAATTGCATTGAATTACCGGGGGGTCGGAAAATGTCGTTCTTGCCGGCGCCCTGGGGCCAGTCTGCCCCTGTTTGCCAGGTGCAGGCGCTGTCCGAGGTATCTGTTGACATTCCACCTGGTTCGCAGATGCTTATCCCGTTGAGATATCGGAAACCAGTGCCGGGCATTGAGGGAGCGGCGGGGGTTTTGTTATCACCGTCCATGGCTATAACGGGCGGCTCAGCGCTAGTTGGGGTACAAACAATTGTCCGGCCGGGCCAGCCTCCGTTTTTACAAGTGCTGAATGGGAGTGCGGAGAATGTTAGCGTACCGGCTGGAACGGTTTTGGCTCACGCCACGACCGCGTTCACGGCCCATGACGACCAGGGCCGCCGGGACATGGTAGGGGGGGTTTCGGGGCCCACGGGGCAAGATGATCTATGGGTTGCCGAGTTGTGCGGGGAGAACTCATCCCTGACCGGAGAACAACGGTCCGCGCTTCGCACGCTGTTGCTAAGCTATTCCGACGTGTTCAGCTCGGATGATTTTGACTTGGGACGCACCTCCTTGCTTTCCCACCACATTGATACGGGGGACGCCGCTCCGATTCGGTTGAACTCGCATCAGTTGAGCCCGATGGAGCGGGATCAGGTTCGCGGTGCAGTGGAGGACATGCTGGCTGCTGACATAATATCCCCATCTAACAGTCCATGAGGCGCGCCGGTAATCCTTGTGAAGAAGAAGGACGGGAAACTGCGATTTTGCTTCAATTTTCGAAAATTAAACAAGATGTCCGTGGCAAACGCGTACCCCCTGCCGCGTATGGATGATTCCCTCGATGCCTTGTCCGGGGCGAAGTTTTTTTCAACGCTTGATCTCTCCTCGGGATTCTGGCAGCTTCCCCTGGATGAGTCCTCGAGGGAAAAGACGGCTTTCCGTACGCAGGGCTTATTTCAGTTTAATTGCCTTCCGATGGGCTTGAATGCGGCCCCCGCCACTTTTCAGCGGTTGATGGAGCTGGTGTTAACGGGTCTGCAGTGGAAGACATGTTTGATTTATTTAGACGATGTCATCGTCTTTAGCCGCACATTTGACGAACATTTACAGAGATTGGAGACGGTGTTTGCTAGGATGCGCTCCGCCAATCTAAAATTTAAACCCAAAAAGTGTCACCTACTGCAACGATCCGTGCGTTATTTGGGACACATAGTTAGTGCGGACGGGGTGCCCACGAACCCAGAGAAGACGGCGTGCGTTCGCAACTGGCCAACTCCGGCCTCAGTTGGGGACTTACTTCGCTTCCTTGGGTTCGCCTCATATTATCGCAGGTTCGTTCCGAACTTTGCAATGATCGCTAGGCCCTTGCACCTCCTTACGGGGAAGGGTCGGAGGTTCAGTTGGGGACCGCCGGAGGAAGCAGCGTTTGAGGGCCTACGCGATCGGTTGGCGACGGCGCCGACATTGGACTATCCGGATTTTGATCGACCTCTTATTCTGGATACGGACGCTAGTGACACCGGGATCGGGGCCGTTCTGTCACAGTCCAAGGGCGGCGTAGAACGCGTGGTAGCCTACGGTAGCCGCGTGCTGTCCCCGGCAGAAACCCGCTACTGCGTTACTCGCCGCGAACTATTGGCTATTGTCTATTTTCTCCGCCAATATCGACCGTATCTATACGGCCGTTCGTTTATTGTGCACACGGACCATGCGGCTCTACAATATGCCCTGAGAGTTGACCAACCATCTGGCCAACTGGAACGATGGTTGGAAACCGTGCAGGAATTTTCCTTCGACATTCAATATCGGAAGGGGTCGCGTCACGCGAACGCGGACATGCTCTCCAGATTACCCCAGGGGTCCCCTTGCGCTTGCGCGTCGGGTACGAATAGGTGTACGCCGGTTCAGCTACCCCCTCGGCCTGTTGTGTCAGCTGTCGAGGTGCCTGAGGCTCCGGTGTGCCCAGGACCGGCCGATGGGGTTCTGAACCTGCTGCGCTCAGTATGGATTCGCAAGCAATTGCTTGATGACTCGTTGGGGGCTTTACGGAGTCGGGCTGCGAAGGGAGCGGGGGGACTGCTGTCCGGTGGGACGCCGGGGGCCGCTCTCCGGGATGGGTTGCTCATGTGGAGGGAGGAGTTGCATGACCGCTGGCGTCTGGTGGTACCGTCGTCGTTACGGTACGAATTGATTCGGACTCTGCACTACGACACTTTATTACATCTCGGGGTGCAGAAAACTTTGTTAACGTTGCAGCGAGACTACTTCTGGCACGGCATGACGACGGATGTCGTCGGACACATTCGGGCGTGTCCCGAGTGTGCCCGGCGGAAGCCGCCTAAAAACCCATATGTGCCGCCGGTGCAGTCTATACAGGTGTCTCTGATCAACGAGTTGGTGGCGTTGGATATTTTGGGACCCTTCCCGCCATCCGCTAGGGGCAATAATTTTTTACTGGTCGGGGTGGAATATCTTTCCCACTGGCCGATGGCTTGGCCCTTACCCAACCAGTCGGCGGCGTCTATCACGGACGCCTTCCTGTTTGGATATGTACTGGACAAAGGGGCGCCGGAAAGGCTACTCACGGATCAGGGGCGAAATTGTTGGCGGAGGTGTGCGCTGCTCTGGGAACCAAGAAGGTTCGTACGTCTCGCTACCACCCGCAGACGGATGGCATGGTGGAATGGCTTAATCGGACGCTGTCGGCCATGCTATGTCACACGGTTAACGAGAAACAAGCTGATTGGGATTTGCATATACCTGGGGTACTCTCCGCGTATCGGATGACGCCTCATGCGTCCACAGGGTATTCTCCATTTTTTCTAATGTACGGCCGCGAGAATGTGCCGCCGGTAGACGTACAGCTGGGTACGAGGGGGAAGGGTCCTGTTAAGCCTCTTCCCGAGTACATTCAAGACACTGTTCGACGCGTCACCGAGGCACGGGAGGGGGCCCGATTGGCTACTGCCAAGACTTAGGCGCGAAACGAAGGTTGCGCCCGGTGCTCGACCGGTAAATGCCCCTGGCGGATGGGGGACATGGCATGGCTGCACTGCCCGCAGGTGCAGCCGGGGACCTCCCCTAAGCTTCACAAACCATGGCAAGGGCCGGTTAAGCTTATTGAGGTCCCTAACCCGCAGTCCGCGCGTGTTCGGTTCGGATCACGGCGCTGGTACGTCCATACGTCTCGGTTGAAGCCCTACGTGGCCCCGCGGACGGATGCGTCATCTCCTGATGTTGCCTTGCCAGTGTCTGTTGCACCTAACGCACCTCTGCCCTTGTCTGCTGACCCTGCAAGCGCGCCTGTCATGCCTTCTACAGACGAACCAGCCGTGACGCAGGCGGATGCGGCGAATCCTCCTCTGGGTGGGCCTACCACGGCGACGGGGACACTTGACCCCGCTGCCCCTCCAACCTCACCACAGACACGGTTGCGGGAGACCCCGGACTTGGGTCTCTCTGGGAAACGGGACCTTGGCGTTGACGGGCCTCCAACAGCGGCGGGCGGTTCTAATCCCGTCGCTCTTAAAACCCCGTCGCGTTCTCGGTCTGTGGGGGGGCCGCCGCCCGTTCGCGGCGACCCGCACACGTTCCAAATCCCTTTCCTTTTGTTGATTGTGTTCTTGTTCTTGTTGTTCTTGTTATTGTTGTTATAATCTCCGTTGTCCGGTGATGCCAGATTGGTTAAAATGTTGCTCGCATTATTTTATTATGCTATTGCAGCCGGGGACGGCTGGGTTTTCATCAGGGTGGGGGGTCGTGTAATGCGAGCAAGGATTGAGGGGGGCGGAGTCTGGGTCACGTGAGGAGAGGGAGGAGTTAGGGTCACGTGGGGGAGAGGATTTAGGGAGAGAACCGGAAGGGGATCGGGGAGTTGAGACGGAGTGAAACGGGAGGAGGCCACGCTGGGCAGTACGGGGAGGGTGGCGCGTTCGCCACGCTTCGGGAGACGTCGGCACCGTCAACTATCGGAGTCAGGACGCAGAAGGCTAGCGGGCTGTGGAAGGCTAGCTGCAGAGCGGAGCAGCAGTGAGGCTGCAGAACGGAGCAGCAGAGTGGCTGCGGAGTGATCGTCGGAGGAGACGCGGGCCTGAGCGAGGACGCCGTGTGTGCGAGATTCTACGAACCCAAATAAAGGACAACGGAGATCGACACTGAGAAAGAGTCCTTTATTACACAAATATCGTTGACGCTTAACGCCCCGGATTGTGTGGGGTCAAATCCGGGACAGGTGGCACCCCAGCGCCTTATTATATATTTCACCCTGGTATTAGTACCACTTAGTGGCGAATGGCGGTTGTTGTTGTTCAGTCTATGTATGTATGTGTAATAAAGGACTCTTCCACAGTGTCGATCTCCGTTGTCCTTTATTTGGGTTCGTGTAAATCTCGCTCCCTTGGCGTCCTCGCTCAGGCCCGCGTCTCCTTCGTCGAGCACTCCGCAGCCACACTGCTGCTCTGGCCTGCAGCCACCCTGCTGCTCCGCTCTGTAGCCACACTGCTGCTCCGCTCTGCAGCCACACTGCTGCCCCGCTCTCCAGCCACACTGCTGCTCCGCTCTTCCTCGCTCACGGCCAGCCTTCCACAGCCCGCTAGCCCCCTGCGCCCGGACACCGATGGCCGACGGTGCCGAGGTCTCCCAACACGTGGCGATCGCGCCACCCTCCCAGTACTGCCCAGCGTGGCCTCCTCCCGTTTTCACTCCGTCTTAACTCCCTGATCCCTTCCGGTTCTCTCCCTAAATCCTTTCCCCCACGTGACCCTAACTCCTCCCTCTCCTCACGTGACCCAGACTCCGCCCCCCTCAATCCTTGCTCGCATTACATATGTGTGAGTCCATTTGTGCGTGTAACTCTATGTGTGTGTATCAATGGATTTGCGTGTGTAACTACATGTGTCTGCCTTTTTCGCCCGGGCAACGCCGGGTATTAACCGCTAGTATTATTTATTTCACCCTGGTATTAGTTCACTCGCTTTGCTCCACCACAAGCAATCAGTCACTTCGTCCGTTTAAACCAAAAACAAAGTCAAAGTTCTTTCCTGCTCAAATGAGCGCAGTTGCCGGTACGTGCAGTGGACAATGAGTCACTGAGCACGCAGCCCTCGAAACTAGCCGCGACAACTTGTGCAGAACATTCCAGCCGTCCTGCAAGTGCTTTTGTTCATTTGAAGTGAGATGAGGGTCAAGACTAATAAGTGTCGACGTATGTTGACTCTCGCCCACCACCCACACGAGGTTTCAGTTTGCTGTGCGAGTGTGTGTGTTGAACTTCTTTTGCACCGTACGTAGCCAACCGTGGCAATCGAGGTGCGGGGGTAGGACAAAACAAACGGCGTTCCTTCAAATAAAATCGAGAAAGCAATCACACACAGACACACAGACAGACACAGACACACGTACACACAGAAACAGACACACACACAGACACATACACAGAAACACACACACAGATACACATACACACAGAAACAGACACACACACACAGACACACAGACATACGCAGGTGCGTCCTCTTGCATTTCGCCTGCGACTGTTCTTCTGCCGGGTTTTCGCCACTGAACACAAACAAGGCAGTCCTCAAGGAACGAGTTCTCAATCGAAATGTAAAAGTGCACAGCTCCACTGGCTTACTAATAACAATGCATTGCGGGCCCAGTGGTCGTGCGGCTCAGGGCTCGGCGGACACACGTTCCTCGGCCGTGTTGCAGGCCGCATTCGTGCACAGGTTACTCGTTTGTCTCCATGGGTTCTCGCCTTGATGACGTTAAATTCGCGAATGAACGAATAAACAGCATCGATGCTGGGGCTATGAGATGTTAACTCCCTCGCCTGGTATGCAGGAGGTCGTGGCTGCGATCCGGACCCTGACAGCCTGCCGCTGTATATTTGTAAATTTGCGTGTTTCTCTCTCTCCGTGGCCGCGTGGATTTTTCTCCGGGTCCCCCGGTTTTTCTCTCCACATTTAGAAACAACGCGTTCAGGCCTCGACACATTTCCACACGATGAGCCACTTTCGTCGAGCGGTACATTTGTGATGAGGTGCGCGTCTGAAAAAGAGCTAATATAGTAGTGGACCAAACCTAATATCATTATTTTAAAAATTGGTTTAGTTTAGATAGTTTTAACGCGTGCAAAATCTGCTTCGTGGCGAGACGCAGTCGGCTCTGGGCAAGACCTGAAAGTGTTGTCAGGAGACCCCCCCCATCCCCCGAGTCCCTCTTGCCCGGCTTTCTCTGCCACGCTACTCCCTCCCTAACCTCCATCCGTCCCCTCTCACCGGTCTGAAAAGGGATCGGCCTGGAAAGCAATTAAAGGCTGCGCGCCGAGCACATTAACAATGCCGATTTCTTCAAGCTTTTCTCTTTCGTTTGAAAAAAAGTTCCTTTTTGTTGTGAAGTGAACCACCAATAATTGCCTTTGTTTTGCTGCCGATTCTTTTTTCTCCCCCCCCCTGCCTCCCCTACCCCCCCCCCCTCATCCTTTTTTGTGTTGAGCAACCACAAGAAATAAAACAAAACAAAAACCCCCACACAGTGAAAGAAACTCTACAAGAAAGCTTTAACGCACTGAATTAGTGGCCTAATTGGGTGTTTTCCCTTTCTCAGAACAGGGGCCCAGGGGTAAAAAAAAATGAATTGGGGGGGGGGGGGGCTGGGGCTGGGGTTGAGGCTGTGGGTTGGGGCTGGGGTTCGGGATGGGGTTCGGGCTGGGGTTGAGGCTGTGGGTTGGGGTTGGGGTTGGGGTTGAGGCTGGGGTTGAGGCTAGGCCTGGCTTTTCAGTCACTGGGGGGGGGGGGGGTGTGGAGGATCGGGCCCCCGGGCTGGGTTAAAGCGGCGCGGTTCACGCTCCAATGCACTTTGCCCCCCCCTGCCCCCCCCCCCCCGCCCGCCTTCGAGCCTTCTGCGACCCCGGGGCCCCCGGTGCGTTAATGGGGGAAGCCTTCACAGCAGCAGCAGCGGCTACAACAATGAAACTCCCCACGGTTACTTCCACGCACCTGCACTTCACTTCATTCCACCTTGATTAGAGCGGCGACGAAGTCCACTGAGATGCATTCTCTCTCTCTGGCGCGCGCTCGCGAGGAAGACCTGGATGCCGATAATGTTGCTGTCGTCGTTGTAAGATGGGATGTTTAGGGGCTGCGATGCAGTTGCGCGATTGGATGCGGGGGATGAGATTGGTGGTGGGGGGGGGAGTTCGCATCTGCTCTGCAACATCGTGGTCGGGTTAATTCTCTGCGTGAATGAACGTGGGTGCAGCGTGCTGTTGGAGACACGCGCTCTCTGGAGCGCCTACACACTCAAGCATCGTGTGGTTGGAGAATAACAAGGCGTTTACAGCTGGCGAGAGAGAGCCCGTCCAGATGGAATTCCTGTGTTTCGTAGGAACATCGCGATAACAATACGGTTAGCAATAACATGGGAACGCGTTAAACGAAACGAACGCGTTACGAACAATATCCGAGCCACGTTAACATTAAAAGTGTGCTGTTCGGAAAAATGGAAGGAACCGGAAAGAGAGAAAGACCTCGCAGGGAATGGCTTAGCGACGACGACGACGGCATCAGAGATTGGTGCCAGAAATATTTGGCCACCGCTTGAGCATATTGGCACAAGACGAAGGAAAGTGTAAACAAGTGACGACACGTGCAGTGGTCACCTAACGGGCTCTCTGCCAATGGATCGTGACGACGACGATGATGACGTAGCGAACACGTGACGACACACGTACAAATACGACTTACGTGTGTACAATGTCACGTACAGAGTCGAGAAGAGGAGAACGAACAAGCAAGAGGCTTGTGCCCGAACATCGATCCGCAGTCAGATCTGGGAAACTGTTTCACTGTTGCGCAACAAACCAAGCGATCTGCAATCAACTCGAATTATAACTTTAAAAACCCCGCTTCGCCCGAGCTCGTGTAATCACACCTGATGATGCTGGCTCGCTGGGTGTAATCTCAGGCCAAACGTCGGAGAGAGCTGGCAATATTTTTTGCTTGCATAGTAGAGGTTTTTGGGTAAGATCGCGTAAATATATAAATTTGTCGTTAAAACCCGCCACCACCCGACACAGCCAACTAGTTAGGGTTGTCACGTAAACAGAATTGGCCAATTCGTCACGAGTACAGCACACTGGTGTGTTGGAGAGCCAAGCCACAACATTTACAATCTGAGTACGACGTTTTGCCAGTAATTACAACTAGCTTCATCAGGCGCCAGCCAGATTTGTGGAAAAGTCTTAACTGTTTCGTTCCTAATATAGAGGCGTAGATGTGTTGACCGCACTTCTGCGCTCTTGCACAATGGTGGCGGGTTTTAACGACACATTTATATATTTACGCCATCTAACCCAAAAACCTATATTATTGATGATATTGGTCGCGAAAGCCCACGTGATAAACATGTTTTTCTTTCTTTTCAACGTTAACGGGGCTTTTTGCTGAACGCCAACTTCAATCGGCTCATTTTTCTTGGGCCGTGCCAGGTAGTGGAGAATGCTTCGCTCTCTTTGACCTCATGACTCCATAGACTCGTACAAAATCAACCCGTGAGTTAAACTATCCGTCATGAAAGCCTGCATGTGAAAAACAGAGTAGATCCACAACATTTACAATCCCACCCAACATCGGTGTGCTGAACTAATAATGAATTATACTCTTTGTTTTTTTCGGTAAAGTCACGTAGGTGAAAACTAAATAAAAATAAAACAACTAAATTAAATCACGACGTTTCGGAAGCAACACAAGCATCCGTCATCGGGTGTGACTGCTCCAGCAAAATGACTGTAGCGTATGAAGAGAGCTATTTAGAGAAACGTGTTTATATCAGCTAGTTGTGACTTTACCGAAAGAACCAAAGAGTTTGGATCCTTGCAGTCACGAAAACTTCAAATCTAGAACTAATAACGAATTGGCACGTTTTGTTGACGCGACAAACCTCACTAATTGGCTGTGTCGGGCGATGTTGGGTTTAAACGACACATTTATATTTACACGAACTAACCCCCCAAAAAAAACCTCTTATGGACAATATTCGTCGCGAAAGCCTCCTCCTCCTTCGACTGCGACTACGACGTGTTACACCAAAACATCCTCCCCAGGCAACAACGAGCGGGTTGGAGAGGGCACGTGATCTTGCGCACGAGCACGTGTCCTCTCCATTGCACTGAATGGATTGCCCGTGAAAAGCTGGCACTAGTTAAAGAAAAATAAAGAAAAGGGGCCGTCCATGAATGACGTCACGCGATTTTGGACGTCACGCACCTGGGGGGGGGGTCGATCAGACATTTGTTACGATATGTGACGAGGGGGTGGGGGTTGAGAAATGTGACGTCACATCAAAATGCGCAACTTTTAATAAATATAGACAACACGTTCTACTTAATTTAATAGACTTTTTAATACATATTTTCTCCTACAACATCATAGCGCAGCGCCACATTAAATACGCACTACAATGACAATAGTTTAAAGCGATTCGAAGCATGTTTTATTTTGGGGGGGGGCAGAGCTTTGTGACGTCATATTTGAGGGGGGGTTTGACTTTTTGTGACGCCGTGTGACGAGGGGGGGGGGGTCAAAAATCGTCCAAAATCGCGTGACGTCATTTATGGACGCCCCCCCTGCAGCTTCTCCACGTCCGGTCAGCTTCAGTCTTCCACATCAGCTTCGCGGCGATCGATGTTTTTTTTGGCGTGTACGTCATTAAATTGTTGAATTTCAATCGTAAATAGGAAACAAAATTGCCGTTATTTCGTAATATTTACATTTCCTTACGGTGGTAATAATAACGTTTGCGCGTGATTCAAAGTGAGAATTGTTGCAATTAGTTCATCATTGCAGGATGCCGGGCACCCCGTCCAATTAGTCCGTGATGGAGAGGTTTTCCCGCGGCACCACAACGTACCCGAACCGTGCCGCCCGCGTTACAGGGCACGACCCTCCCGCCACGCGTGTTTATTGCAGCGGTCATCGTTGGCCGAGGTTGCCCTGCCACCTGCCGGGCTGTCGTGAGGACGCAGCAACTCGCTCTCTCAAGTCTTGTTCGTCGTTCGCACGGCCGCTGGTGTGGATGCATAGACACGACACTGCAATTTCACATTGAGGTGGTGGAGCAGGATGATTATCGCCGCGTCAGGAGCGGCGAAGTGCCTCGCTGTGGTGTCTCCTTCTCGCATTTACCGATCGGGCATCTTCGTCGCTGTGCGTTGTTACGCTCTGTTCCGGATGTCCGCAGTCGGGGTATTTCTTTTGCCCGCGATTTCAAAAAAACAACCGAATCATAGCTCATCCCGTTGCACGTTGCTTGCCTGAGGATTTCAGAATTGAGAATCTTTATTCGGAGCGCAGGAGGAGGAATCCAATGAGTGATGAAGCTCTTTGCACGGATGTCCGATAGGGCTACTTGCTTAGCAAGCTGCAACAGCGACTAATAATACAAACGATCGGAGTGCAGAACAGAGACAATGGTGAGCAAATAATGAAATAAAAATGAAAAATAAGAATACAAATAAAAAATGAAAAATAGAAATAACTAATATTTTCAAATTTTTATTCATATTTTTTCAATTATTTTTTTCACCTACGTGACTTCACCGAAAGAACCAAAGAGTATGAATCCTTGCAGTCACGAAAACTTCAAATCTAGAATGGTGAGCAAGTCACTAAATAAAAATTAATGACGAGTACATTCCTTATATGAGTCCGAATGATCATGATTGGGCAAGGCAGCACAAACAACAACAAACACAGCGCCAGATCACAACAAGATACTCGTCCCTCAATAACCTGGCGCATTAACCTCGAACCAATCGACACGTCGCGGGCAGCGATCAAAGTTACAGCCCATTGTGAGTCGACTGCTGGATGAGACCCTGGCCACGTGGTGCATCTGAGGCTTCCTCATTTAGTTTGCATGGGATGAGTGAGGAGTTCTGATTCATTTTCGCTATCCCGTGCAAATCCCCTCAATACTTTTTTGAGGACACCAATGCGGATGCTTTTTTTTTAAACGTCGCTTTAACGGCGCCAGAAAGGAGGACGCTAACTCTATCCAGAATATAGTTAGCCTGGACAAGATTTGTAATGTACTAACTGTGCCTTGATTCGCGATGCACTCCTTGATGCACTGTGCACAAGGAGGCGCGAATCCAACAGTGGCGGATACTCATTTCTCGACAACCAAGTACAACCAACCCGTCAACGGCTACGATGGCTGTACACAGTGGTGAACCGAGGTTCTCTCACCGCTCGGGGCATGCGGAACGTTTGTTGCCGAGGGATTATTGTTGTTGTTGCTGCCAATTCCATCAAGAATATGAATCGTGAATTTGGAACGTTGGGGCCTTTTTTTGAACCCCCCGTGTGCCCGCGTGGCCCAACCCGTTGTGTTGCATTGTGGGAGGAGGGTCGGTTATTTAATGGACTTTTTTCCGACACGTTCCCACCCAGCCAGCAATTTTTTTCCGCCACAAGGTCAGCAAACAGGCACCTGGCTACGACCACGTAAATCAGGCTCCGAGGCAGCACGCGGGAGTCTACGAGCGTGTTTCCGAGTACGCAGAGGAAGGCACGGGTCTGCCCACGGTCCTCGTTGTGCACTGTATTTGTGTCTTAGATTATAATAATACCCATTTACATTTGTACGTATTTATTTTGTTTGCAGGACACAACAACCATCTCCACGTTAACCTTTTCATCTCAGGCCGTATCTGATGTTTACCAGGATGGGTCACGCGCTGAGGACTGATGTCAAAGTGGAAACTTCACGTTTGAAAATAACCTGCAACCAGGTTATCTATTAACAACAGCACAAACTCTACACGCCGTGCTAGACCGGGACCAATATCATCGTGAAGTCGCACACGCCGTTAGGCAGCACTAAAGAAGAAGAAGGTTATCTACTGCAAGATCCGACCGTGTCCATCCAGTGCTCGCCCCGCTGCACTAGCTTCTGGTTGCCAAGCCAATACATTATAACGTCGCACTCATTACACACAAAGTGCTTCTCACAAATGAGCCAAGCTCGTCAATGGGCATAAACCATCACATGAACTCCGGTCATCCTCGCAGCAGCGGCTTTTGGCTGGCCATCAAACAAAGACGGTCACTGCATCACTCGCTTGCAGATTCGCTTCTTCTGCCGTCTGGAATGCTCTTCCTTCCGATATTATCATCTACATTGAAAACAAATTTTCTCTTTATAACTGCGTTTTGTGTTAAGTTTGTTGTCCATCCCCCAAACCTCTGATCAGCATGGTCGGTTACTTACGGTGCGAAATAAATTCAACATACATGCATACAAACAAACACTCGAATCAAAAAGACAATAACATACTGCTACTACTATTTGTATTTTATCAGGTAAGGCCCACCGAGCAATATAGCTTTTTTTTCAGCAGCGACTCACCATGAATGACGGCTCAACGAAGCGGCTCATCACGTGGACATTTAGAGCAGCCAAATACTATAAACGCACGTGACTTCTAAATCTAGAGGGGGGAAACTGGAGGACCCGGATAAAATAATTCACGCGACCACGGAGAGAACACGCAAACTCCAAATTTACAGGCGTCAGGGTCGGCATCGAACCCACGACCTCCTGCATACCAGGCGAGGGAGTTAACATCTCCTAGCCACGCATCGATGCTGCTTTGCCCTGAAATCTCGAGCGTCCGTTGCAAAGAGTCCATTCGTTCATTCGCGGATTTAACGTCATCAAGGCGAGAACCCATGGAGACAAACGACTAACCTGTGCACGAATGCGACCTGCAACACGGCCGAGTCCTGAGCCGCACGACCACTGGGCCCCCAATGGCTTGCACAGTTCAACCACTCGAGTAGACACGAGACTGGCACAGTGAACGTATTGCGTTCAGACATCTTTGTGATGCACTCGCAGGCTTGGTTGGATTTTGTGTGGTCTGGCATTCGTTAACAGCCCGTGGCGTATTGAGTACCACATGTTGCTTTTCTTAAAATGTTATTCGGTGTGTAGTGTATTACGGCGTGTGTTTTGCCAACTCTGCCATAGAAACACAAACCCACCGTGGATTCCAAGTTTCTGCTCATGGCATTACTTAATTTCTGTTGGTGCCTATTCAGTCCTGTGAGACGAGAATCAAACTTTCCCAGGGGTACAGTTTCTGTTGTGTGTTTAACAGCCCCATTAAAATGCACGCGAGGACGGCAATGAAACTCCCCGCTAAATGGGTTCCCGTATGTTTTCCGGTCGCCATTCCCATTCTGTCAAAACTGTGACCCGACTCCGGGCCGAATCGAGGCGTTCACAAAAGCCATTTCATCTCGACATTCGGGAGTAGAGAAAACGCCCTACAACTAAATTAAATAGTTTTTTAATTATTTTACCAGCTAAGGCCCACTGAGCTATATTGCTCTTTTTCCAAAGCGACCTGGCCACAAATGATAGCCCAATGAAGTGGCTTATCGCGTGGAAATCTATAGCAGCCAAATACTCCAAACGCGTGTTGTTGAGTCTGAATGTGGAGGGAAAAGCCTCACGTTTGGGAGCAAAGACTCTCTGTCTGGGTCTTGCCACAAACCACGATTTACACCGAACATTGAAACCTCTCTGGACCTCCGCCCCGAGCAGCCGAAAAAGAAGACATCGGCACTCGCCGCACGGGATGGTGGTCTGGGCGTGGACGTGGCAGCACAAACACCTCGTGCAGGACGCGAGGGTGGAAGTGCCATCGGCAAACGGACGATCACAGAATCAAACATGGGACCTTTTTTGCCAGTATCAAAGTATGAAAAAATAAAAATAGGTTTTACCCTTTCTGGCAATAAAACAGGACGTGTTAAGATGTTCAAACACCAAATAGAAACCTTTTGCAAGGAATCATGTTCGCATTCACCACACTGAGTACTTGTGGTGAACATTCAAAGGTACCATTTTGTAGCTGCTTGCTATAAATGCCCTGATAGTGCATTGTGCTTGTACCGTTCGCCTTTTGGCGTTCTCTGGTTTGACACTGGTGAGACTCGGCCCTAAAGAAGTCCATCTTTTTTTGCATTCTGACCACAAGTATTGTGGTTAATGCAGACATGATTCCTTGAACAATGTTTCAGTTTGGTGTTTTAACATCTCAACACCTCCTGTTTTGTTGCTAGAGAAAAGGGGAAAAGCTATTCTCATATCATATTTTGGTAGCGGCAAAGGAGGTCCCATGAAGTCTGTCTCTGGTTTAGGTCAATCAGTTTCAAAGACAATGCATCTATTATTATCAGAGCATGTTTGTTTGCCATGTTCACCACAAGTACGCGTGGTTAATGCGAATTTGATCCCTTACAAAAGGTTTCTATTTAGTGTTTGAACATTTTAACACCTCCTGTGTTATTGCCAGAAAGGGTAAGATCGCAAAATCGCCGAACTGCGGCTGTGTTGAAGTCCAAGCCATCAAAGGGATCATTGACGGACCGCGACATCCGTGCAGCGTGCCGACGGTGACGCTGCGACCCACACAGCGTCTACTGCTTCCAAAAACCTCGAATTGGTTGGAGATAAAAAAAAAACTTACCGGTTCAACTCTCCACGCGTTTCATCGCCGGTGCTTTTTTAACCCCCCTCCTGCCATGCCGAACGAAGCAGACACCGGGACATTTGACATCACGCAACGTGGAAGCCACGTTCACGTTTAAATGTGCAAAGGGTCACATCAATGTACAACGACCCTGCTTGCTGGCGAATTAAATTCTTGCAGAAAGCACACTCAATGTACACCTTAACCCACTAATAACGTGATCGCATAAGATAAATGGCACTAATTAATAATGGCATTCCGGCCTTGAGGAAACTGGCACCCTGGGTTGCCAGTAACCGCTGGCAGAGAATTCTGAAGCGGCGCTGTGGAGGGGCCTGCGATGTTGCAACGTGAATTCGGGTTACCGCGTGCGAGCCAGAGCCAAACCCCTGTAAAGCGATCCTCAAATGAGATGTATTCATCGTGAGTGGACGTCATATGAAGGAGGCCAGCCCCCGCGCTTAACCGCATATATATATACTTATATATATACTTCTTAAGTGGCTCTTACATGCATCATCACTCTCGCGGAAATAATCTCGGAATCATTTTTGTTGTCTGCTTCGAGGTTGGGCAACGTTGCCAGCTTGGTCCTCCTGTGCCTTGTATTGAAACGGACGAGGTCTTCTGGGGATATGCAGGGAGAGAACTTTTACAGATGCGACGGCACGGACTAAAAAAGACGAATGTTTATAAAACAAGGGGTTTGCAAAAAAAAAAAATGTAGCGCAATGCGTTGGGTATGGAAAGCCCTCAAATATCTCCTCCGCCAGCTCGGCAGTAGCCTGACCCCAAGCCAAAGAGACCCACAAACAACCTAGACTATTTTTTTATTTGACCAGGTAAGGCCCACTGAGCAATATAGCTATTTATCAGAAGTGGTAGCCGAACGAAGTGGCTTATCATCATGCAGAAATGTATAGCCACCAAATACTCTCAACGCATGTTTCTAAATGTGGAAGGAAAAACCGGAGGACCCTGAGAATGTTTGAGGGTGAAGGGGTTTGTTACCCCCCCCACCACCACTCATCACACCCCTGGCCCTCAAGGCCGGCCGACGGAGAGAGCGGTCCAAGAACTCACTCGCGTGATGCCATCTTCTGGTCTGTATCTATCATAGCTGCGGCTGGGCTCACCTTGATGTCGTCGGACACAACATGCAGGGACGCAGCTCGTGGAGGGGAGGTGGGTGGTGGGGGTGGCAGCGTTATGCGGGGCATAGGGTCCCAGTCGGCCACAAGGGGGTCGCCGAATCAACAGATAAAGGAGTAAAACATTTTAAGAAATCGTATTTCTAAAACACATTCCGACAATTAACCACGAATGCCAAAAATATATAATTGTTACGAATGGAAAAAATTTTTTCCGAAAAAAATACACACAGCGTAACATTTAGTAGTGCTACTGCTGGGGTTTGTTAGTGAACACCACCAGGATTGTTTTCGCGAACTGACATGCGCATGAAAGCAAGACGCACGAGAACTTCATTGTGAGTATTGTAGCTTTAAATATCTCTCTATTAACACTGCCACCGTGAGACTGTCTTATAAAATAATCTATGTTTAGTTCTAGCCTCACGTATTATTGGAAATACGAGTTCAAAAAATATCCATAGCTATTTCAAATTGAGTCGGGAGAAAGGAGGGGGGGGTCACAGTTCTATTTTGCATAGCCCCCCCCCCCCTGGTGAAATCGGTGATGACGCCCCCCCTGACTATATATTCGTATGTTATACTACAGTACACCATAAAAAACTGGGACATTTTGAAATAAGGGGCCGTCCATAAATGACGTCACGCACCTACGGGGGGGAGGGGGTCAGACATTTGTGACGATTTGTGACGAGAGGGGGAGGGAGTTTGAGAAATGTGACATTACATCAAAATGCACAACTTTAAATAAACTTAGACAACACGTTCTACTTAATTAAATATACTTTTTAATAAATGTTTTCTCCTACAACATCAGAGTGCAGCGCCACATTAAATACGCACTACACTGACAATAGTTTTAGTTTAAAGTGATTTGAAGCATGTTTTATTTTCAAAATGGAAACATGGATTTGGGGGGGGGCAGAGCTTTGTGACGTCATATTTGAGGGGGGTCTGACTTTTTGTGACGCCGTGTGACGAGGGGGGGGTCAAATATCGTCCAAAATCGCGTGACGTCATTTATGGACGGCCCCTAACTCATTACATATCGCCTGTTCTTTATAGATAAGGGGTCACCTCACGCTTAGAGATTGTAACATTTGCATGTATGTGTGGAACTACTTTCCCACGGTACGTAGCCAACCGTGCCAATCGGAAGTGTGGAGGAACGACAACAAACTAAACACAAAAAGCAGTTCTCACGAAATTAGTTTATTTGGGTAGATATACATAAGCATGCACCCCACTTTCGTCACAAATGTCTGATCCCCCCCTCCCCCACGTGCGTGACGTAATTTATGGACGGCCCATTTGGTTCGCAATCGTTTAATGTGAACAAATACGTAGAGGGTTTGGTGAAACAAAGTAAGTTGTACTTATGTGCCCGTGCTTAATTTGTGTTTTCGATTACTTACCTTCAACAAAAAATCTGGCCATGTTTCAAATCTGCCTTGTGTTCTGCCGTGGCTGATCACTGCTTTAACGCGGTGGGCGCGCACCATATTGTTTTTTACGAGACCAAGGTACTCTGCACACCTTCGGGCTATCATCAAAGATTTGTCCATGAAGCCATCCAGATATATAAACACAGACACACTTTCAACCGAGAAGATGGGTACAAACTAAGCAATCATTGGGAGGATGTTATTAACCAGGTAAAGTCATAACTTGCTGTGTTGTTTCCATCCTTCGTGCCGTTGTTTGGCAGTTATTTACGATCTTAATTTTAGAACTTTCGTGACTGCAGGAATTATTATTTGTTTCTTTCGGTTAAGTCACGTCTAAAGATAAAATAATAAATTAAATTAAATAATAGAATACGACGTTTCGATTGCAACACAAGCAATCATCATCAGGTATAATGAAATAGCGACATAAAATCTAACCAGAAAACTATAGACAGACATATTAGCAGACAGATATCACCAAGATACATAGAGAGAGCAACACAGGTAACAGAGAGAGGTGGTCGTCTCTGTGGGGTGGCCTTAAATAGACAGAGGAGGGCGGACGCAGAGAGAGGGAGGGGGGTTAGAGAAAAAATTAGCATATCAATGAGTGGACAACAAAACGTGGTGCTGCAAGTGCGATGACACGGCAAGCAAGCCTGAAAATCAGGAGAAGGACACACTAAAATTAAATAACCTAGTAAAATATCGAAATGTAATGTAATACAACACAGAGGGTCGGTCAACACACCATTAACGCATAGCCTGGTTGATTACGTATTTCAAAGATTGCTAAGTTAGAATTTAAGTGTGAACATTCCAAAGAGAGGACACAAGCAGAGAGAACAAGTAGTCAGAGAGAGAGAAAAAAAGAAGATAAGTTTAAAACTTCCCCGTAGAAGTGGTTCAATCTTAATTTTAGAACTTTCGTGACTGCAGGAATTAGTATTTGTTTCTTTCGGTTAAGTCACGTCTAAAGATAAAATATTACATTTCGATATTTTACTAGGTTATTTAATTTGAGTGTGTCCTTCTCCTGATTTTCAGGCTTGCTTGCCGTGTCATCGCACTTGCAGCACCACGTTTTGTTGTCCACTCATTGATATGCTAATTTTTTCTCTAACCCCCCTCCCTCTCTCTGCGTCCGCCCTCCTCTGTCTATTTAAGGCCACCCCACAGAGACGACCACCTCTCTCTGTTACCTGTGTTGCTCTCTCTATGTATCTTGGTGATATCTGTCTGCTAATATGTCTGTCTATAGTTTTCTGGTTAGATTTTATGTCGCTATTTCATTATACCTGATGATGATTGCTTGTGTTGCAATCGAAACGTCGTATTCTATTATTTAATTTAATTTATTATTTTATCTTTAGACGTGACTTAACCGAAAGAAACAAATAATAATTCCTGCAGTCACGAAAGTTCTAAAATTAAGATTGAACCACTTCTACGGGGAAGTTTTAAACTTATCTTCTTTTTTCTCTCTCTCTGACTACTTGTTCTCTCTGCTTGTGTCCTCTCTTTGGAATGTTCACACTTAAATTCTAACTTAGCAATCTTTGAAATACGTAATCAACCAGGCTTTCCGTTAATTGTGTGTTGACCGACCCTCTGTGTTGTATTACATTACATTTCGATATTTTACTAGGTTATTTAATTTTAGTGTGTCCTTCTCCTGATTTTCAGGCTTGCTTGCCGTGTCATCGCACTTGCAGCAGCAATATTGTAACCATCTGGCATCACTGGACAACGGAGAATATAACAACGATAACAAGAACAACAAGAACAATAACAATCAACGAAAGGAAAGGGATTTGGAACGTGTGTGGGTCGCCGGCCCGTCAAGAACGGGCGGCGGTCCCCCCACAGACCGAGAACGCGACGGGGTTTTAAGATCGACGGAAATAGAACCGCCCGCCGCTGTTGGAGGCCCGTCAATGCCAAGGTCCTGTTCCCCAGGGAGACCAAAGTCCGGGGTCTCTGGCAACCGTGTCTGTGGTGGGGTTAGAGGGGCAGCGGGGTCAAGTGGCCCCGTCGCCGTGGTAGGCCCACACAGAGCAGGATTCGCCGCATCCGCCTGCGTCACGGCTGGTTCGTCTGTAAAAGGCACGACAGGCGCGCTTGCAGAGTCAACAGGCAAGGGCCGAGGTGCGTCGGGTGCAACAAACACCGGCAAGGCAGCATCAGGGGATGACGCATCCGTCCGCGGGGCCACGTAGGGCTTCAACCTAGAAGTATGAATGTACCAGCGCCGCGATCCGAACCGAACCCGTGCGGATTGCGGGTAAGGGACTTCAATAAGCTTAACCGGCCCCTGCCATGGTTTGTGAAGCTTAGGGGAGGTCCCCGGCCGCACCTGCAGGCAGTGCAGCCATGCCATGTCCCCCACTCGCCAGGGGCATGTACCAGTCGAGCGCCGGGCGCAACGCTAGTTTCGCGTCTGAGTCTTGGCAGTAGCCATTCGGGCCCCCTCCCGTGCCTCGGCGACGCGTAGAACAGTGTCCTGAATGTATTCGGGGAGAGGTTTAACAGGACCCTTCGCCCCCGTACCCAGCTGTACTTCCACCGCGGCCGTACATTAGAAAAAATGGAGAATACCCAGTGGATGCATGAGGCGTCATCCGATACGAGGAGAGTACCCCAGGTATATGCAAGTCCCAATCAGCTTGTTTCTCGTCAACCGTGTGACATAGCATGGCCGACAGCGTCCGATTAAGGCGTTCCACCATGCCATCCGTCTGCGGGTGGTAAGGAAACGTACGAACCTTCTTGGTTCCCAGAGCAGCGCACACTTCCACCAACAATTTGGAAGAAAAATTTCGCCCCTGATCCGTGAGTAGCCTCTCCGGCGCCCCTTTGTCCATCACATATCCAAATAGGAAGGCGTCCGTGATAGATGCCGCCGACTGGTCGGGTAAGGGCCAAGCCATCGACCAGCGGGAAAGATATTCCACCCCGACCAGCAAATATGTATTACCCCTAGCGGATGGCGGGAAAGGTCCCAAAATATCCAGCGCCACCAACTCGTTGATTCGAGACACTTGTATAGACTGCACCGGCGGCACGTAAGGGTTTTTAGGCGGCTTCCGCCGGGCACACTCGGGAAACGCCCGAATGTGTCCGACGACATCTGTCGTCATGCCGTGCCAGAAGTAGTCTCGCTGCAATGTTAACAAAATCTTCTGCAATTCGCACCGTAACGACGACGGTACTACCAGACGCCAGCAGTCATGCAATCCCTCCCTCCACATGAGCAAACCATCCCGGAGAGCGGCCCCCGGCGTCCCACCGAACAGCAATCTCCCCGCTCCCTTCGCAGCCCGACTCCATAAAGCCCCCAACGAGTCGTCAAGCAATTGTTCGCGAATCCATACCAAGCGCGGCAGGTTCAGAACCCCATCGGCCGGTCCTGGGCACACCGGAGCCCCAGGCACCTCGACAGCTGACACAACAGGCCGAGCGGGTAGCTGAACCGGCGTACACCTATTCGTACCCGACGCGCAAGCGCAAGGGGACCCCTGCGGTAATCTGGAGAGTGCGTCCGCATTCGCGTGACGCGACCCCTTCCGATATTGTATGTCGAAGGAAAATTCCTGCAGGGTCTCCAACCATCGTGCCAGTTGGCCAGATGATTGGTCAACCTTCAGGGCATATTGCAGAGCCGCATGGTCCGTGCGCACAAAAAATGAGCGCCCGTAAAGATACGGCCGATAATGGCGGAGAAAATAGACAATAGCCAATAGTTCGCGGCGAGTAACGCAGTAGCGGGTTACTGCCGGGGACAGTACACGGCTACCGTAGGCTACCACGCGTTCTACGCCGCCCTTGGACTGTGACAGAACGGCCCCGATCCCAGTGTCACTAGCGTCCGTATCCAGAATAAAAGGTCGATCAAAATCCGGATAGTCCAATGTCGGCGCCGTCGCCAACCGATCGCGTAGGCCCTCAAACGCCGCTTCCCCGGCGGACCCCAACTGAACCTCCGACCCTTACCGTAAGGAGGTGCAAGGGCCTAGCGATCATAGCAAAGTTCGGAACGAACCTGCGATAGTATGAGGCGAACCCCAGGAAGCGACGTACATCCCCAACCGAGGCCGAGGTTGGCCAGTTGCGGACGCACGCCGTCTTCTCCGGGTCCGTGGCCACCCCGTCAGCACTGACTATGTGTCCCAAATAACGCACGGATCGTTGTAGTAGGTGACACTTTTTCGGTTTGAATTTTAAATTGGCGGAGCGCATCCTAGCAAAAACCGTCTCCAATCTCTGCAAATGTTCGTCAAATGTGCGGCTAAAGACGATAACATCGTCTAAATAAATCAAACATGTCTCCCACTTCAGACCCGTTAACACCAGCTCCATCAACCGCTGAAAAGTGGCGGGGGCCGCATTCAAGCCCATTGGAAGGCAATTAAACTGAAACAGTCCCTGCGGCGTACGGAAAGCCGTCTTTTCCCTCGAGGACTCGTCGAGGGGAAGCTGCCAGAATCCCAAAGAGAGATCCAACGTTGAAAAAAACTTCGCCCCAGACAAGGCATCGAGGGAATCATCCATACGCGGCAGGGGATACGCGTCTGCGACAGAAACCTTATTCAATTTTCGAAAATCGACGCAAAATCGCAGTTTCCCATCCTTCTTCTTCACAAGGACTACCGGCGCGCCCCATGGACTGTTAGACGGGGATATTATGTCAGCAGCTAGCATGTCCTCCACTGCACCGCGAACCTGATCCCGCTCCGTCGGACTCAACCGATGCGAGTTCAACCGAATCGGAGCGGCATCCCCCGTATCAATGTGGTGGGAAAGCAGGGAGATGCGTCCCAAGTCAAAATCATCCGAGCTGAACACGTCAGAATAACTTAGCAACAGCGCGCAAAGCGCGGACCGTTGTTCTCCGGTCAGGGATGAATTCTCCCTGCATAACTCGGCAACCCAACGGCCATCCTGCCCCGTAGGCCCCGAAACCCCCCCTACCATGTCCCGGCGGACCCGGTTGTCATGGGTCGTGAACGCGGTCGTGGCGTGAGCCACAACCGTTCCGGCCGGGACACTGACATTCTCCGCACTCCCATTTAGCACCTGTAAGAACGGGGGCTGGCCCGGCCGGACAATCGTTTGTGCCCCAACCAGCGCCGAGCCGCCCGTTATAGCCGTGGACGGCGATAACAGAACCCCCGCTGCTCCCTCAATGCCAGGTACTGGCTTCCGATATCTCAACGGGATAAGCATCTGCAAACCAGGTGGAATGTCAACAGATACTTCGGACAGTGCCTGCACCTGGCAAACAGGGGCAGGCCGGCCCCATGGCGACAGTAGGAACGAAATTTTCCGCCACCCTGGTAATTCAATGCAGTTTTGATCAACCCTTATTTGAATGGGCATTTTTGCGTGGAAATCAGTCCCCAACAAACAGGGTACCGCGAGGGAACTAGAGATCAAAACGGTCCCTGAAGCTGACACCCCCCCAATCGATATGTTGGCGTCCACCTTGCCCACAATGCCCATACCTCCCCCGTTCACCGCTATGCATAAATCATAAACCGCTCGCACTCTCCCTGGCGGAATGCCCAAAAGATGGAAAATGACATCCGAAATAATGGTCGCGGACGCACCGGAGTCCACCAAAATACGCACCTCGACCCCCTGAATAGAACCCGGTACGGTGGACGACCCTGTAGCGGCCGCAACTACCCTCCGTGCCAATCGACGCCATTGCGTCAGCGAGCGACACGGGACAATCGGAGGCACCTTGTTGTTAACGACACACGGACCGCGCGGCAATGGTGATGCATGAGGTGACAGGCCTTGCCGGGTGTCTCATGCGCACCGACTTACCTGTCCTGGTGGGTCTTTTCGCGCGACGTCCGTGGTCGAGGCCTCCTGCTGGGGCGGCCCCGGGATGCGAGCCCAACAGTCCCTGGTGACGTGGCCCTTACGGCCGCAGCGGAAACACTCCACGTCGTTCCGGCGCGCGGCACCCCCTCTGTCCCGACGCTCCCGCGCTGGTGGGCCAGACCTCAGCCCCGTCCCCCCCCGAGCAGGCCACTGGGCGGAGGCGGCCGTCAACTCCTGCGGACCTTTGTCGTCAGGAACGTAGACCACCTTCATAGGATCCCACCCTGTAGCACCGCCTTCAACGATGGGGCCCCCCGTCCAAGCTGACACCTGCTTCCAGTGTCGGAGATTAAATTGAGCGTCCAAGCACTTAGCCACAGCACGGGACGTCAATTTATCATGGCTGCACACCGGCATGGGGATCCCCAAGTCTCTAGATTATTCCAGCATCTTGCCCAACACAAGGGGCTCCAACAAATCGGGCTCCGTCTCGGGGTATGCCGCCATCGCCAGTTCCAGAACTGCGCCTCTGAAAGCCACCGGCGATTCATCAGGCGCCCATTGGCGCTGAACAAATCTACGATGGGCATCGTCCGGAGGCTCGTACGCATCTGCCATTTCCTCGAAGACACCCTGTAGCATCTTCTGATTGTCGGCCTTGATGGAGCGGAAGAACCGGACGGACTCGTCGTCAAGAAGTGTTGGTAGGACTCCATGGCCTCCGCATCCGTCCATTTGGCGGAGCGTACGGCCGCTTAAAAACGGAAGGCGAATGCACTCTAATCGCTGCCGATGGAGAATTCTTTGACCGTTGTTAAATGACGGCTGCAGGTTCTTGCTCCTCCGTCCTCCTCCGATGGTGACACGCGTCACTCCGCAACGTGTGCAAGATGGCGGCTTCCCGTGGCGGAGGGCGCAAGATGGCGGCTTCCCGCCGTTCCTCCTCGGCCACGCCCAAGTTGGCGTCTTCATGCCACGTGGTCGAGAGGACTGATGGCGACGGCAAGGCCCCAGCCCGTTGTTCCCCACCGGGCCTCCCCGAAGTCGTCGCCGGCGTCACAAGGACGCACAATTGCGCCAACACCGTCTTCAGCGCCTCCAGTTGCGCCGCCACCTGTCGCCATCCGTCCTCAGCGTCCAGTCGCGCGGATGGGCCCACCGAGGCGGCCACATCCTGCATGCCCAGAACCCCGCTCGTCCCCGCGCCGCTTTCCTTCTCCATCGTCGGTAGCGCCACCGCTGGAGGGAGGTCATCGTCAGAAGATGTTGCAGAAGATGGTGCAGGGACGGTCTTCCTCCTGAGCTGTTTTGACATGCCGTTTCACTTCTGACACCAATGTAATAAAGGACTCTCTCTCAGATGTCGATCTCCGTTGTCCTTTATTAGGTTCGTAGAATCTCGTTACCACGGCGTCCTCGCTCAGGCCCGCGTCCCTCTCGACGACCTCTCCACAGCCCCTCGGCTGCTCCGATATGCAGTCTCCCTGCTGCTCCGATATGCAGTCTCCCTGCTGCTCTGTTAGGCAGTCTCCCTGCTGCTCCTCCTTGCAGCCACACCGCTGCTCCGCTCTCTAGCTTCACTGCTGCCCCATATACAGCTAGCCTCCCACAGCCGCTAGCTCTCTGCGTCTGACACCGATGGCTGACGATGTCGACGTCTCCCACCGCGTGGCGACCGCGCCATTCTCTCCGTCCAGCCCAGCGTGGCCTCCTCCTGTTTCACTCCGTCTCAACTCCCCTTCCCCTTCCGATTCTCTCCCTAAATCCTCTCTCCCACATGACCCTAACTCCACCCACTCCCCACGTGACCCAGACTCCGCCCCCCCTCAATCCTTGCTCGCATTACACAGACATGCTATCTTCCCATTATACTCGTTAACATTGACATGCCAATCTCTCTCCCATTAACGCAGCTGCTGTGCGTGCCTGCGGCGACGGGACTCCCTTCCATCTCTGACTCCGCCTACTTACCCTTGGGTGACACCCACCTCAAACCTATATAGAATCTCTTGTTGCAGCAGCCTTTTTCCTGTTCAGCCATTCTACTGCTGTATCTTTCCACCTGATGACAATTGCTTGTGTTGCGATCGAAACGTCGCGATTTATTATTTATTTTTCTACCTACGTGACTTTACCGAAAGAACCAAAGAGGATGGATTCCTGCAGTCACGAAAACTTCAAATCAAGATTAAAGGTAAACAAATCACCCATTTGTGATAGGCAGGTCGCTTCTGTAAAAGAGCTGTATAGCTCGGCCTTACCTGATACAATAAAAAAAGTATACAGTTTATCTTAAGACACGCTGTTGTGATGTCGTGCACTCTCAATGGTGATGAGGCTAGCTGCTCCCTGACGTGGCGTATATCCCCAGGCCGAGTGCGTGCCACATGATTCCGCACACGAGGATGAGGGCCGATGGCTTCGCTTCACCAACAATGATGATTTCTGATCGGGTGTAAAGTGCAGCGCCGAAGCCTCAATATCCACTCGAATCTCTCTGGCCTATTTATGTGCTTTGAAGAATGGCCGTTGCACGAAACGTTGCTTGCTATATATTCGCCCCCCCCCCATAAGATCACACAATGTTATTGACGAATGCGTAGAGCTTATTTTCTTTCTCTCAATGTTGGAACAACCAGTTCTGGCTGGCCAGCCCGCCTGTACCAACGTAACCAACGTGGTGCTGGCCGGATAAGGAACCCAGCCGCATCCACACTGTGCGAGTGTGTACCGTGAGCACACCACTCGCACGCTACTTAAAATCAGCCGCGAAGTTCCACGAGCATTGCTCGTGCTGCACTCCGTCGGTACAGCTATTTTAATACACATAATGGACAGGAAGGACAAGATCAAAGGACTCGCATAATGCGCATGCATAATATACGTTGGCACATTAATCCCCCTCCCCCCACTTTGCGCAAGAGCGCAGAAGTGTGGTCACCACATCTATGCCTCTATATGAAGAACGAAACAGGTGGACTTCTCCATTAATCTGGCTGTCGCCTGATGAAGCTAGTTGTAATTAATGGCGAAACGTCGTACTCAGATTGTAAATGTTGTGGCTTGGCTCTCCAACACACGGGTTAGTGCTGTACTAGTGACGAATTGGCATACTCTTTGGTTCTTTTGGTTAAGTCACGTAAATATAAAATAATAGATCACGACGATTCGATCGCAATACAAGCAATCGTCTTCAGGTGAGAGAGAGAGAAAGCTGCTGAGACAAGGTCTTCTATAGGCCTGAGATGGGTGCATCAAGGTAGGTGGGTGGAGCTAGAGATTCTTCCAACCACAGAGGCTGGGGCAGTGGACACCCAGCCTGTCAATACAAAGACATCCAACCTAGTAATGAAACTCAGAAAGTCAGTTAACATCGGTGGAAAGGATGGAAACATCATAGCAAGTTAAGACTTTTACCGGGTTAATCATGTCCTTCTAATGATTGCTCAATTTGTACCCATCTTCTCGGTTGAAGTTGTGTCTGTTTATATATCTGGGTGGCTTCATGAACAAATCTTTGATGATAGCCAGTGGGTTTGCATAGTTCCTTCATCTTGGAAAAATCAATATTGTGTGAGCCCACAGCTTTAAAACAATAATCAGCCACGACCGAGGTATTGGTCCTGCCGTGTTTCAGATCCGCCTTGTGTTCACGAACACGGTCCGAGACATGTCGTTTATTTTCCCCAATGTAACTGCTGCCACAGACACAACTTAGTTTGCAGACACCGGGGTATTGCATGTCAGGGATCACATCCTTCACAGATGGGATCAGATCACGAATTGTATGCACTGTGTTGGATGTCTTTGTATTGACAGGCTGGGTGTCCACTGCCCCAGCCTCTGTGGTTGGACCATCTCTAGCTCCACCCACCTACCTTGATGCACCCTTCTCAGGCCTATATAAAACCTTGTCTCAGCAGCGTTTTCTCTTACCTGAAGACGATTGCTTGTGTTGCGATCTAAACGTCGTGATCTATTATTTTCTATGTACGTGACTTGGCCAAAAGACCCAAAGAGTATGAATTCCTGCAGTCACGAAAGCTTTCAATCACGAATTGGCACGTTTTGCTTGCGTGACAACCCCCACTAGTTTGCTGTGTATGGCGGTGGCGGGTTTTAACGACACATTTATATACTTACGCGATCTAACCCAAAACAAACCTTGTATTATGGACGAGCATCGCTGCCCAGAATACTCGTCAGGAACAAATGCACCATCAAACAATGCGCCTCCTTCCATTGCCTGTGCGTAACTTGCTTATTTTAAACCAATAATATTGAAAGGGAAATCGCTCTCAGAAGAAGGCCCTGCGGCTCATGGGATGTGAAAAATGAATAAATGGTGTACTTCAATTGTTTATGTTGAGGGTGGTGGTGGTGGGGGGGGGATCAGCTAAGATGCAAATCGTCTGCGTATTTTATGTTTGCGAACCGCGGTGAGGCCGCACGGTGGCGCTGTGGGGCCGCGTCCCCGACGACTCTCGGCGCTTGCTGTAGAATACATCGGAAGCTTAGAGAGTGAAAGTCAACACGTTGACCGATGGTTCCCATTGTGAAGCGGTATATTTTATGAAAGTTTGTTACCCATTTGGGTTCAAGCATACACGGCTGTTCGAGTGCTCTTCGTGGCCTTGGCTGACACTGGTGATACAAGGGCCGTCCATAAATGACGATTTGGTACCCCCCCTCGTCACACGGCGTCACAAAAAGTCAGACCCCCCTCAAATTTGACGTCACAAAGCTCTGCCCCCCCCCCCCAAACCATATTTCCATTTTGAAAATAAAACATGCTTCAAATCGCTTTAAACTATTGTCATTGTAGTGCATATTTAATGTGGCGCTGCACTCTGATGTTGTAGGAGAAAATATTTATAAAAAAAAGAATATTTAATTATGTAGAACGTGTTGTCTATATATATTTAAAGTTGCGCATTTTGATGTGACGTCACATTTCTCAAATCCCCCCCCCTCGCCACACATCGTCACAAATGTCTGACCCCCCCCCCTAGGTGCGTGACGTCATTTATGGACGGCCCCGAAGGCCACGAAGAAGGCTGCCTCTGGTGTAGGCCAATCAGTTTCAAAGACAATGCCAATATATTATCAGAGCATGTTTGTTTACATGATTTGCCATAAGTACGTGTGGTTAGTGCAGACTTCACTCCTTGCAAAAGGTTTCTATTTGGTGTTTGAACATCTTAACACCTCTTGTTCTATTGCCAGAAAGGGTAAAACCTCTGATTCATTTTCATCATTTTGAATGCTAGGAAAAAGGCCCCGTTAGGTCTTATCTTACTGCTTTATATACAGGGTAGTCAAATGTAGGCGATCTTAAGCAATAGAGTCCTGAGCTCAAATCCCAGCCAGGGCACCTGGGCCTGTCACTTGTATTGCTGCAGTATTCTTATAATCACCACTACACTCGTCTACCCAAGCGAGCCTCACTGAGTCTCGCGACACAGTAGGGCGCCATGTCGCTGTAGCTGCGTAATCCCAGGCGAGTAACTTTCAGGTCATTTTTGCAGAATTTGAACGGTACTCACATTGTGTGGGGGTTGTGTATGTGGTGTGTGTGTGTGATGTGTGTGTGCTGTGTGTATGTGGTGTTTGTGTGTGGTGTGTGTGTGGGCGGGGGGGGTTAGCTATGGGAGAAGACCGTAAAACCTGGAGGAATACATGCGCACCCCGCCGAAAAGCCGCCACCCAAGTCGGGAATTGAACCTAGGCCCTTCTTGTTGTGAAGGCGTGCAAGTGTCACCACGGCGCCACCAGCGCTCGCCGCCCATCACCAGCGGACTTCACGCACCACTTTGGCGATTCTCCCTCGTCCAGTGGGAAGTGAGAGACTCGGCCTTGCCAGAGAAATGTTGGATTTCCACCACTTCAAAGTTCAACGACCAACGGGTTCGTGTGAGCAAGAGAACGATTTAAAACCTCCGTACAGTACAGAGAGGTAATCATGCTGCTTTTAAATTAGCCTTCTCCCCCACAGCTCCCCCTTCCTATGGGAGTATGAACAAACCACTTCTGTGTGGATCGGGTGTGTGTGAGAGCGGTGGCGCAGCGGTTAGCGCGCTGCACTACGAACCCGGGTAGACGGGTTCGATTCTCGCTTAACGTCCAACGCCAGTGACGAGTATCTGGACAGGATCTGGGCATCCCCTAGGTCGACTCCGTCTAAGATTAGTATCTGGCACGATGTAAACATCGCCACTGGGGAGACAAAGGTGGTCGGCCGTTGTGTTGGTCACCCATCCCCTCGTGTACCGTGCCGGCCTTCATAGGTGCTCGCTAACAGCACTTGCCCCAGAAGTCTGTTAAGGCTATACAGGGGGATATTTGTCTTAAGTCTGGGATTCGTGTTTGTATGGGGAATTAAACAGCTGCAGGACCCATTGCAATAATAAGAAAACTTCATACTCTTTGGTTCTTTCGGTAAAGTCACGTAGGTGACCAATTACATTGTGTGGGGGTTGTGTATGTGGTGTACGTGACTTTACCGAAAGAACCAAAGAGTATGGATTCCTGCAGTCACGAAAGCTTCAAATCAAGAAAAAAAACTTCACTTTCACACCTGGATGACCAGAATAATAATTATTGGGAAAATTGTATCTCAAACCGAAGACCTAATGCCGTCATTTGTAAATTATAAAACTAACAAAAAAACTTGACGAAGATTGACGCATTCCATGTCTCCAGCCTTGGGACAATCTTCGTACATGCAGCATCACCGCGAATGTAACGCTTTCCAAACAGCCAAAAAGCTAAATATCAGGGGAGCCATGACAGTTTTAATCTGTTAAGAGTTTATAACATTCACCGTTTGAAGTAATAATTAACATGTTTAATGTGTAGAAGAGTATGCCTATAACAGTGTATATGTATCTTCTTGGTTCTTTCGGTGAAGTCATGTAGAATGGAAATAATAAAATTATAAAAATAAAACATAATAAAATAATTCTCACGACGTTTCGGCCACAACGCAAGCAGCCGTCCTCAGGTGAAGAACAGGTCTGTCGATAAGACAGAGTCTGAATGACACGTCCTGGGCTTGGAGCGTCTATTTAAGCTGGGAGGGAGGAGGAAGAGCGCCTTGACAAAATAATTTGCATTTCAAGAGGAATTTTTGCATATTTATGGGAAATGCAGATATGCGACTAGTACTACTTGTGAAATGCGTAGGAGGTTTGGCGGGGGGTTTAAAGTCATGTTTTGCCCGTGCATTATACAGGACCAGCAGCATCAAAGGGAGGGGATAGGGGGAAGCATTAATAAAGGGAAGGAATGTTAACAGTATGTAGCTGCAGCAACCAAACCACCACGTAAACAACCAAAGTATAAACTACATAGTATCATCAGTATACTAAAAATACTCTCCAATAAGCTGAGCTACCAACAGTAAGTAATACACCACAATTCTACGTCGCAAAAAATATAACACGCCTCCAGCCAAACTTTATTCTCCCACATCATATGGGTCTACCCCTTACTACATACTGCCACAGACAAACCCAACATTAAACTACATACTGTATTACTATACACCACCCTATACCTTATACATTGTAATATTACACTATGTATTATTCTATCCACCCTACTGCACGGGCAAAACATGACTTTAAACCCCCCGCCAAACCTCCTACGCATTTCACAAGTAGTACTAGTCGCATATCTGCATTTCCCATAAATATGATAAAATTCATCTTGATATGCAAATTATTTTGTCAAGGCGCTCTTCCTCCTCCCTCCCAGCTTAAATAGACGCTCCAAGCCCAGGACGTGTCGTTCAGACTCGGTCTTATCGATAGACCTGTTCTTCACCTGAGGACGGCTGCTTGCGTTGTGGCCGAAACGTCGTGAGAATTATTTAATTATGTTTTATTTATATTATTTTATTATTTCCATTCTACGTGACTTTACCGAAAGAACCAAGAAGATGAATCCCTGCAGTCACGAAAGCTTTAAATCAAAGTGTATATGTACTGAATTTATATTTTACATTTGCGGTGAAAATGAAACATCTCAAGTGCAAGATATTAAACGTGGACACACGCAGAGCTATTTAATGTTCAAATATTCTGACCGACTTGGGGCAAATACTGAGCACAACCACACTAATAATATGATGATGATTAGCTTCCACGGCACATCAAGAGTCGCTGTGGTCAGACCCACTCCCCGGCCACATTTTGATCTCCAAACATGACGATGGGCGGCACGGCATCATGTATGTGTGGTCTTCTTTTTCGTGTAGATGCTGATGTAAGTGCAGAGCAGCAAACTACAATTTCACATTCAGGTGGTCAAGCCAGATAACCACATCACAGGAGCCAGCAGAGAAGTTTATCATCATCGCCACGATGTCTCCTTCGTGTTTGCGGATCGGGCCATCGCGTCGTGATACGTTGCACGGACGGTCTGATCTCGATGACCACAGTCGCATATTGGAGAGGTTTTTTTTCTTTATTTCCATTTGTGCATCAGGTATCACCATCCGCTGCCATGGTTTGTGCAGTGGATGCGATTTAGGGTGGACCATGAGCTTCGTGGAAGATCAAACCCTGGGATCGTCGACGTTGGGCATTTCACAAGCAGAGTATGTTTGTGGGTTATTCTGAACTGCATTAGGTTTTCTAAGGTTCATCATGGGTTGAACATGCATTGTTGAAGGTTAAGTGCATGAGCTGAACTTATTTCACACTGTACGTAGTCAACTGCGCTAATTATCGGAGGTGCAAGGGAAAGACAACAAACAAAACACTAAAAGCTGTTCTGCACAAATGAGTTTTCAATCTAGGTGATGATTTAAAATTGCACAGCTCCAGTGGCTTCCTAAAATCGGAAGGAAGAGCGTTCCAGACGGTCGCAGAAGCGAGTCCGAAAGGTCCTCAGTGTAAGCTGTCATCCTAGGGTATAAAGATCTGCAACCAAAACAACAAGAAGTGACATTTATCTCGAATTCGGTATAAACAAAAAACAACACTCAATATTTCAAGAGCCGCACTGCAATGTGAATACGAGATGGTGATGGTCCTGAATAAATGTCAGCAAGCAGTCCTCAAAGAGCCGCATGCCGCACCAGAGCCGCAGGTTGCAGACGCCTGTCCGAGGGGAAGCCCAGAAGAAGCCGTGCATCTCATCATCATCAAGTGCCCAATACTGGCTATGGCTGTGGTGACTGGACACGAGCCAAGATCAAATCAGGTTGCCACTGGCATCGTACATTGTGGCCTCAACCGTTGGTTTGGTGAATAATGGAACCGTGAACAACCAAATTATTTCACCGCTTCCCAATGACAAATATCCCCCACGTAGCCTTTACAGAATGTTGGGGCAAGTGCTGCTCGCGAACAGCTACCTTTGTCTCCCCAGTGCTGATGTTTATGCACCGTACCAGTACTACATCTTTAAGGCTGAATCGACCTAGGGGAGGCCCAGGACGTGTTCAGATATTCACCACTGTTATTGGTCGTGTGAGCGGGCATCGCCACAGTGGCGAGATGTTAACTACCTCGCCTGGTATACAGGAGGTTGTCGGTTCGATCCTGATCCTGACCCTGACGCCTGCTGTATATTTGGAGTTTTCGTGCCTCTTTCCCCGTGATCGCGTGGATTTTCCTCCGGGTCCTCCCGTTTTTCCCTCCACAACACGCGTTTCGAGTATTCGGCTGCTATACATTTCCCACACGATAAGCCACTTCGTTTGAGCTATCATTTCTGATGGCCAGGTCGCTTCTGAAAAAAAGAGCTATATAGCTCAGTGGGTCCTTATCTGCTGAAATAAAATTTCGTTTTATCGAACGAACTCGGGTGGCCGGCTTCGTAAAACGGAGCGCGCTGACCGCTGTGCCACCGCTCGTGCTCGGCTGCTGCTGCCACTGCTGCTGCTGCTGCCACTGCTGCTGCTGCTGCTGCCCCTGCTGCTGCCACTGCTGCTGCTACCCCTGCTGCTGCTACCGCTGCTGCTACCCCTGCTGCTGCTGCTATCCCTGCTGCTGCTACCCCTGCTGCTGCTGCTGCTACCCCTGCTGCTGCTGCCGCTACCGCTGTCGCTGCCGCTGCCGCCGCTCCCGCTGCCGCCGCCGCCGACGCCGCTACTGCTACCGCTGCCGCTGTCGTTGCTGCTGCCACTGCTGCTACTACCGCTGCTGCTACCGCTACCTCTGCTGCTGCCTACAATGATGGGACGTCTGGTGACCCAGACTGAACCAAATTTCCACCGTGAAAATTAATATGCTCCGCAATCATTCGCTCACATCTGCGGCTTCTACAGCAGCTACGAAGACACCCAACAACCACCACGTGTTTGTAATTAGGCTGAAACCCGCCACTCTCCAATTGGCGTTTTTTGGGCTTGGAGGCACGCTAATCACGCACACACCGCGAGTACAAACGCGACCTTTATTCCACTGCTCCATTCGTGGCGAAAGATTTAAAGATATATATTTGAGAAATGTTTGTAAGGAGCTGAGTCATTAGACCTTCACGGGATTTCAGCTTTGAAGATGGGATCTGAATTAAAAACTCAATCTGGGCCGGGCTGGGTTGGGCTGGCCGGGTAGGTGGGTGTGGGTGAGTTGGGCAGAGAGTAAAAGCGGCACGGTGCCCCGAACTGTGAAGGAGTTGGATATTGGCCGCATGCACACTTGCAGGCTTTTAACAAATGAACGTATGAGGCCAACAAGGAACTTCCACGCTACAACACTGAACACTTGTTCATCACACACACACACGTTGTGTTGTAACTTTATGACCCATCCCCCTTACTGGGCATTCTGTGAAAAAGAGCTTCACGGCTCATCGGATTTTTCCACGATAAATAAAATATTCTTAGTCTGATGCCTCGTGTTGTGGGCCTCGGAAAAAAAATTGTCGAGCAGATTAATTGTCGCTTGTTGCGGCGGTGGTGGTGGTGTTGTGACTGAGTTGCAGGGTCGAATTACGAAGGTGATAGTGATGTCGGTGACGGAGATGATGAGGACGATAATGAGGATGTCGATGTCAGGTGAGATGCCTCTGCGCGCGAGGGGTTAATGTGCGGCTGGCACCGTGCGACGCTTGCTCTGTGAAGGAGGTCCCGCAGCCAATGCAGGGCCAAGTGGGGAGAGACAAAGGTGGCCGCGCGAGTGAGCAGCTTTGTTAAACGCCCGGTGGGGTCCAAATTCCGTCACACGATCAGGGGACAGCTGTGAGGGCGAGGGAGAAGGAGGCCTCGTCTCTAGGACGGCAATATCACAGGATTGGCACGGTTGGCTTCGTACGGTGCGAAAGACGTTCAAAATACGTACATACATACAGTACCAATCAGCTAAAAAAAAATATTTTATTTTACCAGGTCAGGGCCACTGAACTATTTTGCTCTTATTCAGAAGCGACCTGGCCATCACGAATGATAGCTCAACGAAGTGGTTCATCACGTGGAAATGTATAGCAGCCAAAATACTCTAAACGCATGCTTCTAAATGTGGCGGGGAAAACCGGAGGTCCCGGAGAAAAATCCACCCGACCACGGAGAGAGAGATACACAATCCAAATATACATGGGTCAGGGTCGGGATCGGGATCGAACCCACGACCTCCTGCGTACCAGGCGAGTTGGTTAACAGCTCGCCACCGCGGCGCGCTGAGACTGCGATCCTAGAGGAACCAATGGCCAAAGAGACAGCGAGTCGCGGGATTCTGGACGCGCTGCAGAGATTCGGATTGTAGGGGAAGATGTGGCCACTGCGGCGATACTGTACTACATAGGGCGGCGGTTACGCAGTTCGGGAGTGCGTTCAACGTGGGTAGCAGTGGAGAGAGCAAAGCCTGCAGCGGTAGCAGCGGAGAGAGCAGTGCGTGGGGACACCGCGCACCGAGGGTTGACGGCGGTGATAGCGGCACGTAGGGAACGTTGGTTGAATGTTTGACATTCGCAACGAGAGGCACTCGGTCACACCATTCCAACGGCAACGTGGAAGGCAAGACATTGTGAAACTGTGTGGTCTCGCTGAGAATCCCATGTATATATATGTTTAAATCCTACCGCACCCTAACCAACTTCCCTTCGGTTGTTAGCATTCACACGAGATCGGCACGCGGTGTCGTGCCACGGTCATCTTCACTGTCAGAGAATAGTTTAGTGGTGAGGAGCCGTAGCGTTGTGTTCCGAGTTTAGCACGCTCACGTCGTAACGTTCCGATACCATTTACGTCGGTTCACAACTTTTATTTCCATAATGGCGCGGCTGTATTCGTGCGTTGGTGAATAACGGCGAGAATGCTTCTTCGCTTTGGGTTACAAATACTTCCAGCAACGTCAGCCACTGAGCAGCGGAGATAGAACGGTTCGCCAATATTCGACCGGGACTATAATTTAATCTTTATTCACGCAGGAAAGCATAACGTAGCCCCCCGAGAGCTATTTCCTAATGGATTTAATTTGATGTTTGTAAAACTGAGGCTTGGGCTGATATTATTATTCAAAGGGACTGATTTGTTAGGTTTTTCACGGCTAGAGAATCCCATGGTTCCACCACAGCTGCCTGTGAATCCGATCGAGTGCGTAACAAAGTGTAACATTACGCCACAGAGTGTGGATCATAAAGGCCCCAATTTACTTTGAGATGAATGCCCCTAAACGTAATGGCTCCTATATGTTTTTTTGTTTAATCGTCAACTTTGTATCGAACAAATACGACTCTTTCCTTACTCGTGTGGGAACCTGCACGAGCAAGGCGGAATGTTTTCTCAACGCGATTCCTTCCTTGCACCGAGGTGAAACCAGCACCGACGTTCCATCACGGTGAGAGGATTCATCGGCGTCACCTGGCCCCCCCTCTTCTTTTTATCTTCTCTTCTCATTCCAAAAACACAGTCGCAGAGCAGAGGCCGCACACGTTAAACGGCCAGTAACAAACAGCACCCTCAAAGCTGAATTGAGCGTGTTATTTAAAAGCTTGGAGTGGGGGGGGAGAGATAAAACTACGGGAAGGGATTCCAAAGTCGATCAATTGCGAACTGCATCCTGTACGGCAACGTCATTTTCAAAACATTTCCCGCGATTGGGCCAAACAGATGGGTATCTGACTTCGGGGAAATCGTGAGCTCTGAGCAGTGCAGTAAGGGGACGAGCGCAGACCAGCACTGCACAGTTGTGTAGCCTCTGACGTCATCCGGCTCGTGTGGGTGGTCCATGGCACGGCCGTGTTGGAGGAGGGCTTCTGCCAGCTGACGAATGTTCATGATATTTCCATGAATAATTAATGTATCTGAAATGTTTCATGCACAGCCAGTTTCGTCAATCCACGGCCGTGCGAGGGCTTCCCCCCCCCCCCGCCTTAACAGCCCACGAGGGATATTTGACCATACTTGGTGCGCATCGGTAGTGAGATGTTAACCACCTCGCATGGTATACAGGAAGGCGTGGGTTCGATCCCGACCCTGACGCCTGCTGCTGTATTTGGAGTCTGCCTGTTGTCCCCGTGGTCGAGTGGATTTTCTCCGGGTCCTCGGATTTTTCAGTCCACATCACTTGGAGTATTTTACTGCTATAAATGTCTACATGGTAAGCCACTTTGTTGAGCTATCATTTGTGGCCAAGATGCTTCTGAAAAAGAGAGCTGCATAGCTCAGTGGGCCTTACCCCGTAAAATAAAAAATAGTTTTTTTTGTTTAGTTTACTTCACTACGCTGGTCATTGTGGGTTGGTGAAGACAATTCCATTGCATTCTCATTATAAATCAGCGCATATGGCAAGAAAAAAACACATACATCTTGTATAGAAAACAGTATTGTACGTAGATTTCCCTTTCTTTACGATAGTGCAAAATAAGTCAATATTGCCTGATTACTTCTTATAAGTAAACGGAGATGTCATTGGCAAACTCGGCGCGGCGTGGCTGTGAACACGGCTGACTGTGGGCAATCGTGAGGAGGCTCTGGTGGTGCCTGAGTCGACTAAGCGGTCTTCATTGCAAGGCCCTCGGGCCACTGGCGACCCCTGGTGGCCTTTCGTGCGGCCCCCGACAAAACCAAAAAAGAGAAAACACCGCCCCATCATCGTCATCATCGTGCTGCTGTCAACACCCCCAATGGTTTCAAACGCGTGGCAGCCCCTCGCACTGATGATGTCTTGTCGGTGAAAGTACCCCTCCTCCTCCCCCCTCCTCCTTCCCCTGAAAATCAGCGAAGAACGCGGCTCTAAATAGACGGCTGCCTTTGAGAGCGGCACGTGAATGCTCTGCATCGGACACTCCCCGTGCCTTCGGCCCTCCGGCACTCGTACGATTCCCGCCCCGTGGTGCTTGCCAGACTCCCATGTCGGTGGCGAGAATGTCGCATTGTGCAGGGTTCATGTCGATCACCGCGGCACTTTTAACGTTCGCAATTACCGAACAAAGATTGCGGGGCAATTATAAACAATTATTCGCTCAAACCTCCATTTAGTTAAATTACTTTCCAGCCGTTCGTTCATTCATCGCGACGCTTAATAAGATTCCGATCTGAGAGGAAGCGGAGGCACCCACGTTACCACTGCAGCATGCCCATTGCCGTCCGCTGCAGGAAGGCTGCGAGCACCATCTCCAGGTCCCTACGGGAACGCTGGTGCAACGGTTTATACAATCATCATCCTTGGTGTACGGCGAACTTCCTTCGCGACGTACGGAGCTAGCCGTGTTTGTCGGAGGTGTGGGGGAAGGACAACACAACTATGGACCCATATAGCAACCCACTTTGGTGTCCGGTCCTTCAACGGAAGAGCAGGAATCACGACACGAATTCTCTCCCTCTATCTCTCTGTTTGTCGAAGCCCTATTGTCGTGGCCAGTAGTGTGACCTCGATATTGGCATCGAGATCCTGAACCGTACTGCCACCGCCTCGGATACTATTGTAATAAAGGTCGTGGAAGCGACTTCTGGAATCCGGTCTTTATTTGTCTTTCGTTCACAACACTCCTATCTTACTCCTTCACGCTGCTGACAGACAGCGAGAGAGGGAGAGAGAGAGACACGCGCGGCCACGTGGCAGCCTAGACCCTGTGATGCCGCCGCCACGAAGCCGTTCAGCAGGCGCCCCATCTGCGACCTCGCCACCACCAAGCGACGGAGCCGACCCCACGTCCCCCTCACCTCACCTCACATGAACACACCCGCACGCATCCCCCCCCCCCATAGAGCTGGAAGGGGAGGACACCTGATTGACCGGTTTTTATCCGAGAAACCCTTATCGGGATTAACTCTCACGGTTTCCGGCGATCAGGGAATTGGATGACCTCCCCCGACGCTACATTGCACGGCGGCGCTGCGACCGACCTTAAGATGGTATGGTTGCGGCGAGGGGCATTCGGCCACCGTGGTTGAGGCGCATCCCCCACACACACTCCCCACGTGTCGACGAGGCAAGCAGGGGAGGGACGGGACGGCATGATTGGCAGGAATGCGGCAGCTCTTGCGTAGTCGCGGATGGTTGGGATGGTTGCGCTTGAGCGCGCAGGCACCATTGTTAGGGAAGGTAAAGCACTGGGCGGAAAGTGTGAATAAACGGGAGGGCGGACGCACGCGGGTAGCCCGGGCACAAATTCCCACGGCGAGCCTTTGTAATGGACGCCGCCGCATAATCTGCAATAACAAAGGCATGCGTGAGAAAGGGATTAATTAGAATTTACGCCGCGCGCGCAGCACATTGATTAGCATATGCGCCGCTCATGAGCGGAGAGCATTCGGGGAGTACGGGAGAGAGGATAAAAGGGATCGTCGCAAGGTAGAGAGAGCTCACTTCTCTTCAAGAGGCACGCGTGCAAGTCGGCTCCCAGCTCTGCCCTCTGGACGTCCGCGTGACGTGTCCCGACGGCATAGAGGAAAAGCCACAGGACGCCGAATACTTCGAACTGTGAGTAGCAAGGTGACAAGGTATCGTAAGCAGATACATCGGGAATAGGTATAAAGGTATCAGCGTAGGCCAGCCTCGTCGACTCACTGATTTAACACCTAGTTCCAGGTAGCGGACAATAAATCATTAATAGCTGATCGCGGCCTGTGATCTCGTTGAGAGGTGTGAACGTGTGTGGTACTGTGTACACAGTGGTTCGCCGCGTGAGTGAGCGCTGCGCGGAGCGGCGCGTGTGGGTGCGCGTGTGTTCACTACGTGTATGATACAGGTACGCGATCACAACGGGGGTATTCAGTGGTGAGTGAGTGCCGGGGGGAGCTGTGTGCGTGAGGGCGCGTACGTTCGCTGCGTGTCGGATACGGGTGCGCATTGGTAACGTGGTTATTCGACGTGGAGGCGAGTGCCGCACAGGGCCGTAGACGGGCGCACGCTCGCAGCGTGCGAGAGCTGTACGTAGCGGTGTAAAGAGGGGGAGTATGGCGTTTGATTGATGATGCCGTGCGCACGTATGCTTGCAGCGTGGGAGCGCTGCGTGAAGCCGTATGGGTAGGGGCGTCGCGTTCGAAGGCCGGCGAAACCCTAGCGGGTATTAGGGAGGTGGGGTAACATAAACGGAATAGGGGATGATGACGGGGGGGAACCCGGGGGCCAACGGCCCCCACAACCCCGCTCCAGCGTGGCCTCACCCTCCGTTCGTTCCAGATCTGACCACGTCTTGTCCGTCTCCACCCCTTTTAATACCCGGGTCACGTGGTACCTTTCCACCAATCCTGGTTAACCTCTATGGAATCTTCTAGACTCCATCGTACGTTCCCAGGACCGCGCCCCTGACTCGTCCTCCCATTGGCTGTGGCTAAAGCCAGCAGATCCAATCCTCTACTTACAGATGTCACCTTCCCATTACGTCAGGGCCACGCCCCTAGACTTCCCCCCATTGACTATGGGCCAGGACCGGTAGAGCCAATCATCGTAACAAGGTGTGATCCATCAGCAACCCGGATATATCCTCACATTACACTATGATGGAGCAAGTGTGAGTTTGTTGCTCTGTCCAAAATAACTTTTTTTAAGCCCATTTCTTTCTAAGGCATAACATTTGTGAAACGTTACTGGTTCAATTAAGTATTGATTATATGCATTTTTTTTAAATGTCAGTTTTCAAAAATTTATTTCAAGTTTGGGAAACGTTACACACCGATTTGCAACACACATTTTACGACGCCTATATAAGGCCACCGTGGATATATATACGACACACATCCCTCCAGCAGGCGCTAGAGGGATGTCCCAACTGCAAAAAATGTGAATTCTCTTCTGAGTCGGACAAAACATGCTTTTATTTTTTCACAAAAAAATGCTCGTGTACTGTATACGGAAGCATCTAGACGCAGAGGAAAGTAAATGTGTACGGTATGGCTTTCTGGGGTCCCGTATTTTACACGGAGCACTGTTGTCAACAGCGCCTGCAAATCCAGCCGTGTTTGGTTTACAAGCCTGACTGCTGATGAGACCCAGAATGTCAAAGCTAGTCTAGTGTTTGTTTTGCTTAAACTAATGCAACTTGTATTCTTGGTTCTTTCGGTAAGGTCACGTAGAAGGGAAATAATAAAATAATACAAATAAAACAATACAATTCTCACGACGTTTCGATTGCAACACAAGCAATCATCATCAGGTGTGAAAACCACAGCACCTGATGATTGCTTGTGTTGCAATCGAAACGTCGTGAGAATTGTATTGTTTCATTTGTATTATTTTATTATTTCCCTTCTACGTGACTTTACCGAAAGAACCAAGAATATGAATCCCTGCAGTCACGAAAGCTTTAAATCGAAATTTAATGCAACTTGGTTAATGTTGGTCTGGAAGGCCAATAGGCGGATGTACTAACAACCATGTTTATTTACACGTGGAGACAGAGCAACGGAGTTCTGCTTTTATTTGCCTTTACGTGGCAACCCCGGTCTTGTCTTGGGTGGCAGCCAGGGGTTCGAACCCAAGATTTCGATTTTGCTGGCTCAGTCATCTGACGGTTGCCATAACACGGGCCGCCCCCAACGGCGATCGAGGGAACATTCAAAACAAAAACAACAGAAACCGTCTCGTTGCTCAGGCAGTGTTTAAAGTGTGGTTAGCCTGGCTTATTTGTGCAAGTTGTGCTCGTGCTCGAGGCCTTGTAGCTTATTAAAGCCGTTTTACCCGACAGCGCCTCCACCGACCGTGGCGCGTCACGGCGGAGGGGAGCGCGGTCGACTTCGCCGCCCCCCCGACATGACGCCATTTCCGCCGGCGGTGAAGGGGAATCGGGATGTGGGTGGCATTGGGGTACGTGCCACATTCCGTGCGAGGCTTCAAGCAAGTGAGGTGGACTTGTCTAGAGAATGACCGGGTTATGATGATTTTTTTTAAATCGATGCCTCGAGTTTCCTGGCTGGCTGCTGGCTGGGCTCCTTTCCAGTCCAACAGTAACTCTGAAACTAGCTGGGTAACTGGCTAAAAGGGATTTCCCGTGTAACAAATAAGCATTGAATGGGATTGTAACGGCGGAAAAAGAAGTGCGGAAGATGTTAAATAATCATAATCGATAGACACTAAAGAGATGGAAGTAACGAATACAAAACACTTACCACGATCCGTTTGAAATTACTCTATCCTTTCGATTTTGTGCTCCTATGAATGCAATTCTTTCACCAGATTATTTGTTAAATCCTAGAGAAGATACCAAAAAAGCCCTCACAATACATATTGTCTTGGCATTCTGTTACATAAAAAAGCAGAGTATGACAGCTGTTATTTTCCATTGCAGAGCAAACGGTTTCACTACTCGTAGCAACAACAAAATAACATTATTATTACGTGCCATGTGAATTATCTGAATGCACGTCTCGTCTGGCAGGCACAAAGCTACACTCCCTGCACATACATAAAACTATGAACTTTTTTTATTTTACCAGGTAATGCCCACTGAGATACATAGTTGTTTTTCAGAAGCGGACCTGGCTATCACAAATGATAGCTCAACGAAGTGGCTTATCGCGTGGAAATTTACTGAAGCCAAATACTCTAAACGCCGTGATGTTGATTCAAAATTTCGAGGGGAAAACCGGAGGACCCAGAGAAAAATCCACACGACCACGGGGAGAGGCAGCATGCAAACTCCAAATATACAGCAGGTGTCAGGGTCGGGATCGAAACCACGACCTCCTGCATACCTGGCGAGGTATTGAACATCTCGTCACCGTGTCGAGTGGTCATTGCAATTTACAATATATACTTTGCGACAAGAGGTGTGAGGGAGTAATTCTTGTTTTTTAATGCATTGATTGAGGTAATAATGCAGAACTCAATATGTCCATTGCACATGGGAGCTATGCACTTTTAAATCTGGTTTAAAAACTCATCTATTTAGAACTGATTCTAAATTTGAAGTTTTCGTGACTGATTGGCCCCTCCCCCCTCCCTCCGTTCCCCGCAGCCATATAACTCCTCGTCACAGCCATCTCTGGGACACACTTAAGCGGTTGTGCTTTCGCTACGTTGTCCCAACCTAAAGAAGGACGCTTGTGTTGCACCCGAAACGTCGTGATTTAATTTAGTTTGTTTTTTTCATTTATTTTAATTTTCACCTACGTGACTTTACCGACAAAACCAAAGAGTATTTAGAACAGCTTTTTGTGTTTAGTTTGTTGTCCTTCCCCTGCACCTCCGATTAGCGGGGTTGGCTGCGTACAGTGCAAACGAACACATAATACATATACAATGGCTGGCACATAATGACTGCATGGCCATATTACCGTACAGTAAATGTGAATCAGTCCGTTTATGTAAAGAGATTCATACATTCATGGTGATTGCATCCCACGCACCATCATATACATTCCTATCGGGGGCAGTGACGCGGCCCCAAGGTACCACATCCAATACTTCGTCGCAGAGGTTCGTGGTTATAATCCGGCAGGCCGCCCTGGTTATTATTACCACGGTGGTGTGCAATAGCCGATAGAAATAACACACCGTCTGCTTCACAGAAGACGCTAAAGATCCAGCGGTGTCGTTCGAAACGAGTAGGCCGTTGTGTGCCGGCGTCACGGTCCAAATTTACCAAAATTCAAGAAAAATTCCCGGACATGACTCCATTGGGATCGTACAGAGCAACATCATCACTCTCTCCTGGCCGACTGCGCCCGTCTGTGTCGCGCAGCGCCTTCCTTTGTGATAGCCCTGCGAAGTAATATGTACGGCTAGAATTACAAACGTGCGAAGACGTTATTATCAATGAGATCCTGTCAGAGGCAAGTGAATAGCAAATCGCATCGCGACTCGCCTTTAGAGGCTATGCAGCGGCAAGTCGAGACATGCGGTCGTCCACGCTCTCACAACCCTCGCTCATGAAATGAAAAGAGCGAGGGTTGTGAGAACGCCACGCTGGCTAGGAGATCTTAACTTCCTCGCCTGTTATACAGGAGGTCGATTCCGACCCTGACGCCTGTATATTTGAAGTTTGCGTGTCTCTCTCCCCGTGGTTTCGTAGATTTTTGTTCGGGTCCTCCGGTTTTCGTTAAGAATATTTAGATTATTTGGCTGCAATAAATTCCCACGTGATAAGCCACTTCTTTGAGCTATCATTTGTGGCCAGGTCTCTTCTGAAAAAGAGATACATTGCTCAGTGGGCCTTACCTTTTTATTTTAGTTTCAAATATCACGGTTAGATCCGCTTAGACACCTCATCTGCCCGCCCCCCACTCCCCCACCTCCCCCGCCCCGTATCCCCAAGCTGTTCTCGCTATTAAAACGACTTCACGATCACCGTCCTTGAAGCAGTGTTGCCGTCCACGTTGTGTTCACAATGGTAAACGAATCTTATTCGTGTAGACTTTGACTTTTAAATAACTTTTATTGCCGCCAGCAGCAACAGCACTGGAGGCGATTCCGATATGAAATACACAGTCACCAGCAAACAAATGAAAATAAATGCAACAAAACCACGCGCTGTGGCGCTAAAAGCACCGCGCACAACACGAAATAAAAGTCACGTGGGTATGGTGGTCATCGCGCACGCCACGGTGACGAGCGAGCGCATCAGAAGGTAAACACGAGGGTGCCGTCCACGCTGATACAGAGGGCTTGTCCGGCTCCCCAGCGTTCGAAGAAGACGTGCACATCACCGACATGTGTGTGGTACGCGTGCTCCAGCCGGAGACGTGCCTTAAGCAGGCCCCTGAACACTGGAAGCACAGAGCAGCCGTCAGTGTCACCTTCCAGTATCTTTTTCCTCGTTCTGTACACCGCCATCTTCGCCTGAGCACAGGCGAAGTTGGCGAGGTCATGGCGCTTGTTAGCCAGGTAAGGCACCCCCTATATACGAAGCTGCTGTTGTAGAAGGGCACCCCCAGTGTGTAGAGAGCGCCTTCACTCGAGGAGCTTGATGACATAGCTTGCAGAACAGTGGCAGAATGGACTGATTTAGATGGCAGGCGCGTGCGACAATGGTTGAGGAATGAGTGTATGTATGTTGAACTTCTTTCGCACCGTACATAGCCAACCATGCTAATCGAAGGTAGATAAACGTAAGGATACACCCCACTTTGAAACTGCAGCATGTCATCGCAATCTAGCAATAGAGGGCTACCTAGGGATCACGAAAGGGCTAGGGGAGGGAGGGGAAAGAGTGGAAGGGTGAGGGAAGAGGAAGAGAATGGGTAATGGAGAAGAGATGAGGCTTTAAGAGAGGAACGGAAGAAGGTTAATGAGGGGGGGGGGGTACTGCTGAATGTCCCCTGGCCTCGCTCTGGCCCATCGCAGAGCCACAGCACGGACGGATAGACGCTCCCACAATGTCACGCAGATTGATGCACATGCGCACTCGCCGTAAGATGAGTGCAAGGCCGTAGCCATGGAGTCAACATTGGGGGGGACCAAATCTTCCAGGGTGTCTGGGGGTCCCAACCCAGAAAAATATCAAAATTTGAAAACTAATTTCCTGCCTAAAATAAAAAAAAAATCACTAACACATGGGATGGACTTTTTATTTATTTTTGACAATAATGTCTAATAGTGTATTGTATTACATTGCTGTGTTTTTACTTTTTTACCATTTCTTGATTGATTGTATGTAATGGCAGAGATTAGGGATTAATAAAGTACAACTATAACCACAATCATATAAACAGAAATCTATTTATATGAAGACAAGTCCAGATATTGTGGCCAAGGTTTAGCAAATTGTTGTTTTATTTACAGAACATTATAAATATTATTTATAAAAAATATATTGGGGGGGACATTTTGAGCATATTTGAATATTGGGGGGGGGGGGGTGTGTGTCCCCCAAATATATATTACAATTACGGCCTTGGAGGATTGTTATAACAAAGTTGTTTGGTGGTTTTGTTTCTCTCCCACGTAACGTTTGCCAAGAGGCCTCGGTCCGCGTTGAAGACGGCCACGACCACCGCTGCCCGTCGCCAGGACCACACAAGAGCGAAGCCTCCGGCCGGGATGGCTGCGCGCATCTCGGATAAATAAACCTCGCCGCCGCTTGCTGACACACACGGGGGGGGGCGAGCGATAGCATCTGGAGCGTGCCCCCCCACCCATCCACCACTCCCCTTGCCCCCCCCCCCTCCTATCTGATGTAGAGACGGGCGGTGCACACCACTCCGGGAACTTTTTCTTTGAGAGCACCTGCTCGCAAATGTGTCAACACCGCTGGTGTGCGCTGCTTTACCATCTCTCGCTCGCTCGCTCGCCCCTCTTCGCCTGTTGTTCAAGTTGGGAACAAAAAACAAAGCCACAGGTTGAGGAGGTCAACGCACGTATGTTGAAATGTGCGGTTTTGTGGGTCACCCGTCTTTATGTTTGTGCGCATGTTGAACTTAACCAACCATGCTCATCGAAGGTGCGGAGAAAGTCGGGCGTCCACGGTGCAGCGAGTGGGGTGTTCATGGTGCAGCATGTCGGGTGTCCAATGTGCAGCATGTATAGTGTTCAATGTGTAGGGTGTTTATTGTGCAGAGGGTTATGTTGTTCATTTTGCATCATGTAGGGTGTTTATAGTGCATAATGTGGAGCATGTAGGGTGTTCATGGTGCAGCGTGTTGGGTGTTCAATGTGCTGAGACGTGGTTTAAAGGCTCCTGTTGCCAGTGCCGATCGCGAGATGTCCCAGTTATGCGAGCAGGGCCTCTCTTGGGTAAACATTCTCGCTGGTAATGAAACTCAACGCGTTCTTGATAGGCCGTCGATGCTAGGTGGCTAGCGTTGTGCTAAGGCTAGCAAGTGTTGGCGTGCCGGGTGATAGCGGCTGTGGCGGGCTTGTCTGCAGTGGCAGGATTCTTCCGGGGGTAGCGGTACAGGTCCTGGTCGATATGGGTGCCTCGGCTACCATCATTTACGACGTTATTTACAATTTGTTGCCGTCGAGGACCCGTTGTCTTAGCCTGGTCGCGAGAGCTTGTATTGCTGCCAACAGGGGGAGCATGGGGATTGTTGGGCAGATTGAGGCGCGTGTCCAGATCGGGGAGATTGAGATGTCCAGTCCTATTTTGGTTTCGAGGACGTTGGCTGTGCCTTGCCTCCTGGGGACCGACTTTTTGGCAGGATGCCCCTGTGCTGCCAGGGGTAAACCACCTGCGGCTAGGTCGCCACGAGTTGTGGTGGCGTCGAGTGATAGATTGCCAACTGAGGTGGTCACGCCTGGGGACAGCACATTGGGCCTCACGCACGCTGAGTGGGGATGGCTGCAGGTAGAGGACGTGTCACTACTGAACTTGCGGAGCCGCGCTGAGGCATACCACGATGCTTCTGCCCCGAGTGTCCCACATAGTCCTTCGTGAGGGACTTTTGATGAGGTGGGATGAGGAGCTGCAGCCCCATTGTATAGTGGTTCCCACCGCTTTGCGGGGAAGGGTGACGCGGGTGGTGCACGAAAATAAATGACTGCACCTCGGAGTCCGGAAAACATTGTTGACGCGGCAGCAAGATTTTTATTGACCAAGTATGTCAGATTATGTTTACCATCTGGTCAAGGGCTGTACTGATTGTGCGTGCCAGAAACCACCGTTGAGAAAGGCTCAACCTCCATTGCAGTCCATCACGGTGTCCAAAATTAATGAGCTAGTTGCGCTTGACATTCAGGGCCCGTTTCTGGCTACCGAAAGGGGGAAACAAATTCCTCCTGATCGGTGTGGAATATTTTTCCCACTACCAAACCAATCTGCAGCAGCCATTGCCGATGCATTTTTGCATGGCGCTGTGATGGACAAGGGAGCACCTGAGCAGCTTCTCCCTGATCAGGGACAGAATTTCTCGTCTAAACTGCTGCGGGACGTATGCGATGCTTTGGGCACCAAAAAGATTAGAACGTCGCCATACCATTCTCAAATGGATGGTATGGTAGAACGCCTGCACAAAACCCTAACATTGGTGCTCTGTCAAGCGGTTAATGAGGTGCAGACGGACTGGGATTTGTTCATCCCGGGGTCCTAGCAGCATATAGGATGGCCCCACACGCCTCGACGGGATTTTCCCCGTTCTATCTCATGTATGGGTGAGAGAACGAACCCCCCCCCCCCCCCCCCCCATGGAAGCTCAGTTGGGCATGGCTTCAGGCAAAAAGAAGGCCGCCATGCCTGCGCCCATGCAGGTGTAATAATCCTTCTGGAGACGGCTTCGGAATCAGTCCTTTTTATTTCCACTTCCACAATACACTTTACTCACTCACTCTCCGTTGCTGGCAGACAACGGAGAGAGGACAGACTTCACACTGAGGCCCCACCGCGCACGTGGCACCCAGAGCCCCCGTCCGCACGTGACCCTGCTCTTATCGTTTCCCAGTCTGCTCTCGATCGTTCTCTCTCACTATCTCTTAATCCCTTCGTCACGTGGTCCCCCCAGCCAATCGTTCATGGACAGCTTCGACCATTCTCGATGGTTCCCTGTCAATCCCGGGACCACGCCCCTCATCCGGCTCCCCATTAGCTGGGGCCCCGAATGGCTAGGCCAATCACTCCTGATGACATGCCGTGATCACGCCTGGGCCATGGTCCCTATCTCAACCCTTATTGGCTATAAGCAGGACCGGCAAACCAATCCCCACGTGAACCCTCTATGGCTGTTATTACATCACCCCCCCCCCCCCCCCGGTGAAAAAATTTAGCCGTCTCGGCTGGGAAAAGGGTGAAGAACCAATTCCGCAACATCTTATTAGGGCAACAAGGTGCGTTTAACAATTCGAGGGTGAACCGGCGTTCCCGCACCTAACAACATTGAAAACAGTCACCCATAATAAAAAAAAATCACGACATACATTAGGGCGCCCCTGCAGCGCAGTAACGACAGGGAAATCAGCGAAACGATCAAACGTTAACGAAACGGAAGAGATTTCGACCGCGTACGTGACACGGGACCCTCTCCGCTCCCAGCGCAAGGTCGCTTTGCTTCCGGATGGACAGGAGGTGGCAGGCTCGAAGAAGAAGTAGGTTGTTGGTGCTTGGTCACGTCCAGGGCGGGCCCCGTTGGAGGGGGGGCAGCGGGGGCTTCCTCAGCCCTCAGAACCTGTTCATCTGCAGGAGGCACAACACAGTCCCCCCTGGGATCAACGGGCGTGTCAAGCGGCGTAGTCGGCCCGGCAGAACCCGGCAGGTCAGCTAGTGGGGATGAAGGACCGACACGCGCGTCAACATAGGGTTTAAGTCACGAGGAATGAACATACCACCGACGTTTTCCGTATTGAACGCGGATACTTTGCGAGTTCCGAACATCTACCAGCGTCACAGGCCCCCGCCACGGCCTGTGCAGTTTAGGGGATGTGCCCGCCGGTACCTGGGGGCAGTGGAGCCACGCCAGGTCTCCCACTGACCAAGGCATGCGAGTATGCGATCGACGCGCATACCGTTCGTTCCTTGCCTGAGCACGGGCCATCGCACACTGGGCAGCCTCTCGCGCCTCCGTTACTCGTTCAAGCGAGTCACGCACGTGGTCAGGCAGGGAGCGGGACGGTTGTTTACTCGGCGTCCCCAGTTGCACATCGATGGGTGGAACATTTTCACGGCCATACATCAAAAAAAATGGTGAGTATCCCGTGGACGTGTGCGGAACCATGCGGTATGCCGCTAAGACGCCTGGTATGTGCAGGTCCCAATCGGTTTGCTTGTCACTGACCATGTGACAAAGTATAGCCGAAAGGGTACGGTTGAATCGTTCCACCATACCATCTGTTTGTGGATGGTATGGGGAGGTGCGAACTTTCTTTGTACCTAGCGCATCACAAACTTCCCTAAGCAATTTAGAGGAGAAATTCCGCCCTTGATCTGTGAGCAGCCTCTCAAGTGCCCCCTTGTCCATGACATACCTGTTCAAGAAAGCGTCGGTGATGGACGCTGCCGTTTGGTCGGGCAGAGGCCAGGCCATCGTAAAAATATTCCACCCCGACCAGAAGGTATTTATTGCCCCTAGCCGACGGGGGAAACGGCCCCAGAATGTCGAGAGCCACTAATTCGTTGATACGGGACACTTCAATGGAACGCAACGGTGGTACATAGTGGTTCTGAGGCGGCTTCCTCTTCGCACAATCATGGCACGAGCGGACAAAATCATTGATGTCTGCCGTCATACCGGCCCAGAAAAAATCCTTTTGCATCGCGGCCACAGTCTTTTGGACGCCGAGGTGCATCAACTTATCAGCGTGCAGAGCACGGAGCAGGTCGTAGCGAAGCGAAGTAGGCACTACCAAGCGTGGTCGGTCAGACAACCCGTCGGTACACATTAACAATCCCGACTTACCCCGGAACATCTGCCACTTCCAGCCCGCCAATTGCGATTTCTGTTTCCCAACCAATTTACGTAGCGGAGACAGCGAGGCATCGGCCTCCTGCTCGCGCAACCAGACCGCGTGCGGCAGCCGTAAGGTATCATCGGTGTCCACCGACACCTGCTGGTCCTCCTCCTTCGCTTTCGCCCCTGCGTCGTCCTCATTCGCTATCGCCCCCATAACCGGGCAGGGCGACGTGGGCGGTGCCGCGCAGCGGTGCGTGCCCGTCAGGCAAGTGCACGGAGGAACGGGCGGCAGCCTTGAGAGCGCATCAGCGTTCGCGTGACGGGCCCCCTTTCGGTATGTTATATCGAAGGAAAATTCCTGTAACGATTCCAACCACCGGGCCAATTGGCCTTACGGCTGATCCAATTTGAGGGAATATTGCAAAGCCGCATGATCAGTGCGGACCAGGAATTTCCGTCCATACAGGTACGGCCGGTACAATCGAACAAAATGGACAATTGCCAAAAGTTCCCGCCTTGTCACGCAATATCGCGTTTCCGCAGGGGATAGAACCCTGCTGCCGTACGCCACCACCCTTTCAACCCCGTCCTTGCGTTGCGACAAAACGGCCCCAATGCCGATATCACTAGCATCCGTATCAAGGATGAACGGCTGCGAAAAATCTAGGTAATCTAACATAGGCGCCGTGGCGAGGTGGTCCCGAAGTGCCATAAAGGAACTTTCTTCCTCCGCACCCCATTTAAACCTTTGATTTTTGCCAGTTAGAACGTGTAATGGTTTTGCCAACGTCGCAAAGTTCTTAACGAAGCGGCGATAATAGGAAGCGAATCCAATAAACCGCCGAACATCACCCACCGAGGTGGGTGTGGGCCACTCACGTACACACTTCGTTTTCAGAGGGTCAGTGGATACACCATCCGAACTGACAATATGACCGAGGTAACGGACGGAGTGTTGCAGAAGGTGGCATTTCCTCGGTTTAAACTTAAGGTCAGCCGTACGCATTCTTTGAAAAACTGTCTCAAGGCGTTGGAGATGTTCCTCGAACGTGCGGCTAAAGACAATTATATCGTCTAGATATATGAGGCACGTTTCCCACTGCAGTCCCGCCAACACTAATTCCATGAGCCGCTGAAACGTGGCCGGAGCCGCGTTCAGGCCCATCGGCAACCGATTAAATTCAAAGAGACCTTGCGGCGTGTGGAATGCCGTTTTGGCTTTTGACTCGTCATCGAGGGGAAGCTGCCAGAAGCCCGAGGACAGGTCAAGGGTGGAAAAGAATTTAGCACCCGATAAAGCATCCAATGAGTCATCCATCCTCGGTAAGGGGTACGCATCCGCTACCGAAATTTTGTTCAACCGGCGGAAATCAACGCAAAACCTCGTACCACCATCTTTCTTCTTAACCAGAACGACGGGCGCGCCCCAAGGGCTGTTGGACGGCGAAATAATATCCGCCGCCAGCAATTCATCTACTGCCCCACGCACGTGTTCCCTTTCCACCGGGCTCATGCGGTGAGGGTGCATACAGACGGGAGGCGCCGCACCAGTTTCAATATGGTGCGACAAAAGCGACGTGCGGCCGAGGTCCAAATAATTTCTGCTGAAAACATCAGCGTACCTCAGCAATAGCGAACGCAAGGCGTTCCTATGTTAATTTGACAAGGAAGAATTCTCTCCGCATAAATCTGCGATCCAGCGTTCTTGTGAATGATCATGCGGAGGCCCATCCGCGGGCATCCGAGCGCGCGGCGTTTTGTCACAAGAGGCGAAATCGGTAGTGGCGTGAGCCAGCACCGATCCCTCCGGAACAACAACGCGGTCAGGTCCCCCATTCAACACCTGTATGAAAGGTGCCTGACCTGGTCGCACGATCGTTTGTGCCGCCGCCAAAGAAAAAGATTTAGATACCGAATTCGATGGGGATAATAGCACGCCCTTCGCATCCCTTCCCATTTGAAGGGGTTTTCGGTAATGCAGCGGGATGAGCATTTGCGCTCCCGACGGAACCTCCACCGTAGCAGCAACTACTGCAGTAACTTGCGTTACCTGTAGGTGCATTGGCCAGCAGGGAAGGCAGGAACGCCATCCTACGACCCCCCGGCATTTCCAAACAGTCCTGGTCGACCTGTATTCTCAGCGGCATCCGGCGCAGGAAATCAGTACCAAGCAAGCATGGAACAGCTAGCGAGCAAGAGATTAACACAGGTCCTGCGGCGGTAATATTTCCGATAGCAATGCTCACATCTACCTGACCACAGATACCCATGCTTCCCCCATTTGCGGCAACACACGCATCATTAACCCTGCGTATCCGCGACGTAGGAATGGACAACAAATGAAAAATAACATCTGAAATGATGGTGGCAGATGCGCCAGTGTCCACCAAGATACGGACGTCAACGCCGTCGATGGTACCCCGTACCGTCGACGAGCCCGACGCCGCAGCCACAACCCTGCGAGCCAATTTCTTCCATTGTGTAGCAGAGCGTATCAATGGAGCAGGAGAAGTAAAATTATCCTTAGGAGTGTAAGAATGAGTGCGAGTGGATGAGTGATGTGACATGACCTGCCGGGTGTGCGATTTGTGCCGACTCGCCCGAGGTTGTTGGAGTTCCGCAGCAGGTGGAGGAGATGGAGGTCCCCTCGGCGGAAGAGGCGAAAGCAGAGGTCGGCAGCGGCCGTCGCGGGCGAAATGGCCTCGTCTGCCGCACTTGAAACACGCGGCCGACGTCGGCCGGCGGTCGGACGACCCGGCCCTTGCGCGCAGCCGCCGTCCCGGAATCCCGTGCGGAACAGCAGCAGCCAGCACGTCGTCGTCGCCCGAGTCGTCGGAGCAGTGGACAACCAGTCGCGGAGACCACCCCAAAGGCGGCCCGTCGATATCGGGTTTCCCCGTCCACGCCGCCATCTGGTCCCAACGCTTGATATTAAACTCAGCGTCCAGGCAGCGCGCCACCCATCGCGATGAAAGCGGTTCGTGGACGCAAACTGGTAGAGAAATGTTGAGCTCCTGAGACAACTCCAGCATACGGGAAAGGATGAGTGGATCCAAATGATCGGCCGTCGCGTCGGGGTAGGCAGCCATGGCCAGCGCCATCAACGCCCCCCGATAAGCCAACGGCGATTCCTCCGGTGCTCGGCGACGCGACATAAATTTTCTGGTGGCTGACGTCGGTGGGTCATAAAATTCCGCCATCTCTGCGAACGCATCCCGCAGTGTCTTCTTTTTGGACGCCGGGATGGAGCGGAAGACCCCCAGAGACACATCATCGAGCAGTGTAGGTAGCGCTCCCAGCGCTTCTTCCTCCGTCCAGTTCACAGATCTAAAAGCTGACTTGAAGCGCCACGTAAAAGCACTCCAATCGCCCCCGGCCATAAATTCTTTAATTTGTGGAAGGCGATGTCCGCGGTGGCACGCGCGTGCCGCGGGCGTCTCCGACTGCCGTTCCCGCTCTCCACCCGTTGCAGGCAAAATGGCGTCCGGCGGCCGCGTGGTGGTAGTCATGCCCAAAATGGCGGCCGACGACTCCGGCGCAGCCGCCCCACCCAAGACGATGGCGTCCTCCCGCATGACAGGAGCAATGGTGGACCCCGATTCCTTTGCAGGACCCCTTCCCGCGGCGTCCAGCTGATCGGCGATCTGGCGACCCACGGCTGGTGAGGACGCCACCGCGGTCACCAGGCTTAGCAGAATGGCGCGCAACGACTCAATCTGCTCCGCCATCAGCCGCCACTCGTCTTTTGTTCCTGCGGTGGTCGCATCTTCCCACGGTCGACGCTGAGAGGCGTCGAGGAGAGTGTCATCAGCAGGCGGCAGAAGGGCTGTAGCTCCCAACAGCTTATCTTCATCCGTCTCGACCTCTTCCTCCGATAGAGGCACGGGCAGGTTCTTTTTTCTGGGGTGTTTAGACATCTTGACGATCGTCCAAACAGTCGCAGAAGCACTTCTGACACCAGTGTAATAATCCTTCTGGAGACGGCTTCGGAATCAGTCCTTTTTATTTCCACTTCCACAATACACTTTACTCACTCACTCTCCGTTGCTGGCAGACAACGGAGAGAGGACAGACTTCACACTGAGGCCCCACCGCGCACGTGGCACCCAGAGCCCCCGTCCGTGCGTGACCCTGCTCTTATCGTTTCCCAGTCTGCTCTCGATCGTTCTCTCTCACTCTCTCTTAATCCCTTCGTCACGTGGTCCCCCCAGCCAATCGTTCATGGACAGCTTCGACCATTCTCGATGGTTCCCTGTCAATCCCGGGACCACGCCCCTCATCCGGCTCCCCATTAGCTGGGGCCCCGAATGGCTAGGCCAATCACTCCTGATGACATGCCGTGATCACGCCTGGGCCATGGTCCCTATCTCAACCCTTATTGGCTACAAGCAGGACCGGCAAGCCAATCCCCACGTGAACCCTCTATGGCTGTTATTACACAGGTTATGCTTGCACGATTGTCTGAGGCGCGCAAAGCAGCGAGAGAAAATTCCGCAAAAAAGCAGGCTGCTAACGAAAAGAGCACGGGGCGGCGGGAGTATGTGCTCCCATGGAAGGCTGGGGACAAGGCTTGGTTGCACTGCCCTCAAGTGCCGCGGGTACATCCCCAAAATTACGGCCATGGCGGGGCCCTGTTGAGGTAGTGGAAGTTAGACGACCGCAGTGTGTGTAGTTACAGGTAGGGCATCACCATTAGTTAATTCACCCGTCACGCCTGAAGCCCTGTGTTCAGATCCAGTTAGACAGCTTATCCCCAAGTCCCATACAGCCAGTGTCTGATGTGTCCGACGAGCCGAGGCAGCCGGTCCCGGAAGCTGTGCTTCAGAAAAATTGCGTTGTGCTGCCCGCAGGATCCGAGCCTCTGAAGCCCGGAAATTCTCCCGAAGCCGCCTTGTGCGAAGGACCGAAGGCTAGAGCCCGGTCAAACTCTTCCTTTGAGTCCAGGGAAGGGCCGCGCCCTTTAGGCCACTTGTGCAAGTCATAGGAGCTCCAAGAAGTACAAGACCCCGCCCAAGATGGGGGGCCGCCGTCCAAGACCCGGTCCAAGTGTGTTGCATTCCGATGAGCATGCCCCATATTGTGTGTTCTAATGCCATGGTTGGTTGAAAGAGGGATGTGCGTCAGGGGGTCATAAAATGTTGTTGGTTGTCGCCCGATGGTTTACCTGCGCCATGTGCTGTGTTGCGGTCAGTTGGAATGGCTGTTGCCGTTGTCTATTCGCGTGTGCGTCGGGATTGTGTTCGTTGGTCGACGGGTCGTTTTTTTCATTCCCTCACCCTCACGAAGTGTTTTCATTTACCGTGTTGTTATTAATTATGCAGAGATGCTCTGCCCTAATCTCCTTGTTATCTTTATGTTGTCAGTTACTTCGGGTTATATGTTCTGCCCTACTCATGTTGCTGTCGATTCTGTGGAGTATTACTCTGCCATACTCACCGGGTTTATTGCTACGTGTTAGCAGGGACGGCTATGTATTTAAGAAGGGGGGGGGGGGTGATGTAGTGTGATAGCGCCAGCTGGTGACCAGAAGCGGCAACTTCAGTTTTGAACAGTATACAGGAGTGTGTCGGCAGAGTGGAAAAACTTGGGAGAGGGTCAGAAGCTCCTGGAACCTGCTAGTGGGTTCGAGAAGGGGGGCGTGGCCAGGGCGGGGCCAGGCCACACTGTTAGGGTAAAAAGAGCCGAGAGCCGTGGCTCGAGGCTGTTGGTGGGAGTCGGATCGTCTCGTCATTGCTGTTGTCTTCGTCGCCGTCGTTGCTGCCGTCTTTGTCATCACTCGACGTCGCCACTGCTAGATAGTCAGCCAGCTGTCTAGTCAGTTAGCGCCGTCAATGCTTGGCGGCTAGCGTTGTGCTAAGCCTAGCGAGTGTCGAGTGTACAGTCTAGATCAGGTGTGTTAATGAAGAAGGTGCCTCTACAATTATTGTCTCCGGTGTCCGACACTACACATGCAATGCATTCTTACCCTACCTAGAGGGCATCCACCTCGGAGCTGGGACGATGATATAAATTTCACGTGCAGGTCCTGCCGGAGGGATCGTCTCATTGCCGGATCACGAAGGAGTTCCGTCGACTCAGACAGGCCTTTATCCAGCAGCGGACTGACAACCATTGCTTCTGCTGCGGATGATGATGATGATGAGATTTAGCCACCAAGTCCCAGGAATCGAACTTATGCACCACACACGCGGGTAGACACGCACGACGCCATTGGCAACATGGTCCACGCACGTACACTCACCTACAGCTCCGGCACAGAGCGCCCGCACCGCAGTTGTCGCTGTTCACAAAACATCACGGGGACTGGCGCGTGAGAGAGAAGCTTGAGGAGTTTTATTGTGTTGTTTTTCACCTGGAGCCATCATCAACAGCGGCCTGAGCCCACAGCCGAGAGACGGGGGGCGCCGAAGCGGAGAGAGAAAGGAGTGAAGAGAGGCAACGGCTGTCCCTCCCTCTCTCTCCCCCTCCATCTCTTATTCTCCCTCTCTCACTCTCAGCCGGCAGCTGACAGCGCCAGCATGAGGATGGGGACCTTGGTCACACGGTCAAGGGTGATGAATGCCCGCGGGTAGAAATGACAGCGCCCTGTAGGCACGCGACACGATGTGGAAGCGCGCGCACCTGTGCTGCCTTTGTGTCTGTGGCAACTGTGCTGATGGTGGTGGTGGTGATGATGGCAGTAGCGGTGTCACCATGATAAACTGCGTAGTATTCTGCTTGTTTTTAGGACGTGGAGCGGTGGGTTAGCGTGCTGCACTTCGAACCGGCCCACTTCAAGTTGATTGCCAGCGATGATGAACGTCAGTGGCGAGTAATATCTCTAACTACAGGAGTGATATCTCTACACGAGTGATATCTCTATCTACCCGGCCCTGGAGGTCTCTACACCAGTCCGCATTGACCAGCGCGATGAAGTATGTTCAAACAACCCACACGGCCGATGACGTGGAGGAGGCCTTCGTCTAACAATTAATCGTGATTTAAAGGGCTTTAAACTATTAAGGGTTACACGTGTCCCATGCCTGCGATCGGTATTGAGGGAGAAATAAAGCGGCATTTGTTCTACCGCAGAACAGAGCAACCAGTGACCATCCCATTTCAAGCGCCCTTTCTTCAACTCTGATTTTTGTTTAATGTTTCCCTATGAATAGACTCAGCGGCGCCACACCTGGCACAGCACAGTGGGGCTTCTACCATTGGCTCAGAGCTGTTAACTCCGATTTCAAAGTCAGGTAAACGTAGACCCCGATTTACCATGACTATTCACTGTTTTTATTTTCTCGGTTAGGTCCACTGAGCTATATAGTTCTTTTTTAAAAGCGACCTGGCCACAGATAATAGCTCAACAAAGTGGAAATGTATAGCAGCCAAATACTCAAAACGCATGTTGATTCTAAATGTGGAGGGAAAACTGGAGGACCCGGAGAGAAATCCACGTGCCCGCAGGGAGAACACCGCAAACTCCAAATATACAGCAGGTGTCAGGGTTGGGATCGAACCCACGACCTCCTGCACACCAGGCGAGGGAGTTAACATCTCGCCACTGCGGCGCCCTTGCTTCTATTTGGACTGAAGGTAGCCGGGGTCACATGGGGGTGGAGAAATGGGAGCTGCTGTAGGAGGAGCAGTGGCCCTGTACCTGTCTGTGTTCCTGGCTCAGGTGCACACTTCGTGCACACAGACAATACAGAGATCGAGGGACACGTCCAGGCGACAAAAGCAGAGGCCCAGCGCCAAAGTGATGCCTCACTGCTCAAATGAGGCGTGTGCATCTCCTCGTTTACAGCCCTGACTCGGTGGTGGAAATTCCACGTTCCTACGGCGGGCGGGTGAGACTCCACATGCGACAAACCGCGTGTTGACTTCTCCATAAAGTGGCACTCATTTTATTGAAGCCCCCCCCCTCCCCCCTGAAGGATTGACGGGCTGAGTCAACCTCATCCGTCGAGGATTTGAACCTGCGGCAACCTTGCCTGCTCCAACCGCTGAGCCACCAGGATCGCCTTGCGCGACTCTTAGAGCCCGGAGCCAAACGAGCAGGGAGAGAGCGAGGGGGGGGGGCGGCGGCACGAGCTGGCACGGGCGGACACGCGGGCCGCCTGTCCCTGTCAGCCTCCGCACGCGCGCAGGCCTTGACGGCGCGCGGCCCGTTAGGGGGGCCACGCGCGCAGGGGTGGCGGAGTGAGGTCAGGGGCAGCCGGGGAGAGAGAGGGAGGGAGCGATGGATGGAGGGAGACACGGGGAGGGTGCGTGGGAGGGCGAGCGCGGGGCCGTCGTCGCTTCCCCGGCTGAGAGGGGCCCCACGGCGGGGCGCCTGCGCTGATTCCGGGCTCGCGGTGGGGGTGGGGGGCTGTGTACCCCAGGCTCGGGTGGGGGCAGACAACGGCGAGGCGAGACACACACGTGGGAGACGATTTCCTCGCGCGCTCGATAAACTCTCGCTCGTTCGAACGCGGCGGATTCCCGCAAGCACACAAGGCGTCAACAAAGATGCCGAACAAACCGCGACAAAGAACCTTTCACCCTGCTGCGTTAGATTTTAGTTTTAAGTCCACTGGACTCTTCGTCATTTGCTCTTCTCAAACCGCTCGAGAAAATTGCGTGAGCAGACTGGTTCATTCAGAGGGAAAGTTGGAGCCATTTCACTGCTCCAATGAGCAGAGTCGATGCTCCAAGCCAGTGGTGGAAAGTCCACATTGCTATGGTAGGGGTGAGTTTATCCAGAGGACAATTGCCGTTTGACTTCTCCCCACAGAGTGATAATAGTTTGTATCGACCCCAGAGACATGTTGATCTGAGGCAATCGCCTCATGATTACGAGCTTCTGTTTGTTCTGCCGCTGAGTCACCACATGGCCGGATAGGCCAGTCATCTTGGTGGTATTACAAGCAAACTTGTGTGCCTGGTGCTGGCCACCCACCCCCTCGTCTGCCGTGCCGGCCTTCATAGGTGCTACTCGCTAACAGAACTTGCCCCGACAGTCTGCCAAAGCTATACGGGGATCTTTGTCTTCTTTTTTTTGTCCGTCCAAGTAGGCCTTGACCTGCCGGCCATGCTGTGCACGTGTGTGCGTCCTCAATGTCCACTGAAAATACCTTGAATGTTGAATGTTACAATCCATTTTTAAATGACACAACAATCATCATCATCACGATCCATGGGCCAGTAGCCCGTCGGTGTCCACTGCACATGTTGTCATTTGTTTCCACTTTCCTCCGTCTCGTGCCAATATGCTCAAGTGGTGGCCGCATCTTTCTGGCACCAATCTCTGATGTCGTCACCAAGTCGTTCTCTGTGAGGTCTTCCTCTCTTCCCGGTTCCTTCCATTTTTGCGAACAACAACAACACGCTTTGGATGTTCCTGTTGTTGTCCATCCTACTACATAATGCGTCCACACAGTGCCATGTAAATAATGATTGTAATAAAAGTTATTAAAATCACAACGCGCTTACTCGGGGCTTCATTTATCACTCGATTTGCAGAAGCGCTGCGAGGATGGCTTGCAGTCGTTGGGATAGGCGGCATGAGGCACTACCACTAGAGTGCACAGTACGCCATATCCATAAGATTCCTACATGACAGCACCCGATTTACCTGTGATCCTACGAGGACAAAACGAGGCGAGATTAATCTCCAGAGCTAAACTACAGATACATAATGACTGCAAGGCCATATATTGTATAGTAAACATACGCATCATCTTTTCCCCAAGCTCTTATAAGCTCGCTCAACTCACGGGACGTAATTAACTATTTTAATCTATCGCGACTTTAATAACAGTTCTGTTTGTTTCCGGCCGCCTGACGGGTTCGAGCCTTTGGGCAACTGTGCTCGGCAAACCGCGATTTAAACGGCACCAGAATGACATCACCGTACAGACACAGCCAACTTTGTATCGGTGAGGCCATCGCAGGCTTAACCGCGTCTCCCCCGGACTTCGGAGATATGGACCCGCGACTCTATCGCTAAATCCGTCCAGAAGGGGTATCGCCTAAATGGAAACGGACTTTTTTTTTGCTCATTCGAAGTTTACCATGGCAGCGAAAAAACAGTTTTGTAAAACACTGGACAAGTGGCATATCTTGAGTGTACACTTAGAAAAACGAGTCGTATAGTCACCACTTTGGGGGAACGTGCCACGAGTAGGTTGCATGAAGAAAGTTGCCGAAAGTAGGTCACGTGTGCTCAAAATGTATCCTGATTGTGGCCGAAGACAAGTGGGGGCGCCACGGTGGCGAGATGTTAACTACCTCGCCTGGTATACAGGAGGTCGTGGGTTCGATGCCGGCTCTGACGTCTGCTGTATATTTAGAGTTTGCGTGTCTCTCTCCCCTTGCTCGCGTGGATTTTTCTCCGGGTCTTCCGATGTTTTCCTCTGATGTTTAGAAACATGCGTTTCAGAGTATTTGGCTGCTTATACATGTCCACGTGATAAGCCACTTCGTTGGGCTATCGCGTGTGGCCAGGTCCCTTCTGGAAAAGAGCTGTATATCGCTCAGTGGAGCTTACCTGGCAAAATAAAATAAACACATTTGTCGTTTAATTTTAAGTCGAGCACAATGTACCTCTTCAGGAACTGCTGGTGTTTTTTTTTGTAAAATTCACAGCGGCCGTGTGCTTTGTGCACAGTTTCATGTGTGCTCGCTGGTGCCGAGAAGACGTGAGAAGAGGAGTCGGGCAAGGAGGCGCGCTTTTGAAGAAATTTTTTTTTTATTCCACGCGACGCGGGAAAATGTTTTGCAACAATTGTGTTTGCAGGAACAAAAGGCACCGCTGCGTGGCGGTGTGTGGAAATGTTTGAGTGTTTGATGGTGGTCTGCGGGTCCAGGGAGGTTGGGAAGCGCCGCTGTCTCAGAGCAATCCCAGGTGTGCATCTATCGATGGCTTCTTGGCACACGTTTGCGCTTTTGTTCCATCCTTGTTGTCAGTGCCGATGGTCTCTTCCATAGAAACGTGGAATTGCTACCAATATGACTCGGAGCCAGAGATGAGCACTGGCCCACAACGCTTGTTCATATCTACGGGACATTTTTGGGCCAGTATAAAAAAATCTTTAAATGTAGGAATAGGTGTTTACCCTTTCTGGAAATAAAACAAGCGTTGAGCAAATTTACCTGTGACGGTCCCACCTGATGACGGAGACTTGTGTTGCCTCAGAAACGTCGTGATTTTTATTATTTTATTTTTATTCATTTTAATTTCATTTTTTACCTACGTGACTTTACCGAAAAAACTAAGAGTATGAATCCTTGCAGTCACGAAAGCTTCAAATCTAGAAGCGTTGAGCTGTTCGAATACCAAAAGGTCTCAAATAGATACCGAAAGGTTAAAATGTATGTATTTGATGTTCGAACATCTTAACACCGGTTTTATTCCCAAAAAGGGTAAAACCTATTCGTATATTTCATCAACGCTTGTTCGGCCGTGACGTGGCGCAGCTGTGGCGCGTTTTAGCCTCTTGTCGCAGGAGGTTCAGGTTCGACTCCGGCGGGCCGCCCTGGGGAATGCGCGTGCAGCATTAACCACGAAAGACTACGTGCAGTCTGCTTCGCGGCGGACGCTATTTATCCCCTGACGTCATCTGAAGAAGAGTAGGCCTATTGTGTGCCAATGTCACGGTTTAAAATTTGTCTAAATAAAAACAAACACAGGTGTACTCGCAATCAAGTTGATAGCGAAACACACAGCAGTGACCGTCGCTCCCTGATGCAAAAACGTAGCAGGAGCCTCCTGATAAATGAAACTACAAAACGAAACTATCTTTTATTTTACCAGGTAAGGCCCACTGAGCTATAGATTTCTTTTTTTTTCAAAAGCGACCTGGCCACAAATGAAGTGGCTCATCACTTGGAAATGTACAGGAGCCAAATACTCCAAACACGTGTTGATTCCAAATGTGACTACGGCGAAAAGATGCAAACTCCAAATATACAGACGTGGTGGGTGGGGATCAGACCCACGACCTCCTACATTGCAGGCGAGGGAGTTAACATCTCGCCACTCGAAACACATACTCACTCACACACGTATATTTGTGTAGTCTAACCTACATCACCTAAATCGGTTAGCCAGCTGAAGCGATGAAATGGTGCATTGAGGTCTTTAATGAGTGGCATGGTTTACAATTGACCTAACCCCGTGTAGGCGACAGAGGCCGTTGGGGCAAGTGCCATTAAATACCCCCTATGAAGGCCGGGATGGCACACGAGCGGGTGGTGTGTGGCCATTGCCGATGATGATAATTAAGAGGCATTCATCCAGCAGTGGATGGACCATGGGTCACACGTAGGGCGCGATAAAGTTGCGCAGATACAACGGATTTCCCCAACGTAGCAGTCACCCAACACACCGAGAGTGTAATTCAGTGTACTTTGACTGTTGAGCCATTGAGATTGATTATATAATTTGCACCATCGGCGTGTGTGCTTATGTAAGGACGGCGATTGTCATTTGGCAATGTTGCACACACGGTATTCAAATAGCTATGGGACATGGATGCTGTCCTACATTACTGCATTTCTGCATAAACAGGCAAACAGCTCCTTCCCGTAACGTGTCCCTCCAAATAAATAAAGACGTGTGTGTGTTTTACGCATGTACGTATGTTGATCTTCTTTCGCACTGCACGTAGCCAACCGCGCTAATCGGAGGTGCGGGAGAAGCACACCAAACTAACACACAAAGACATTCGTTTGTCAATCTAGATGATGATTTACAAGTGCATAGCTCCAGTGGCTTCTTAATATCGGAAGAGCGTTCCAGACGGCCGCAGAAGCGCATCTGAGAGGCGCGATGCGATGGCCGTCGTTGTTCGATGGCGAGCCAGAAGCCGCTGCTGCGAGGATGACCACCGGAGTTCGCGTGATGCTGGTTTATGCTCCTTGACGAGATCAGCGAGGTATCGTGGTTCATTTGTGGCCGGCACTTTGTGTGTAATGAGTGCGACCTTGTAATGTAATCTTTCGGAAACCGCAAGCCAATGCAGCTTCAGACCCACGCCCCTTCGGGGTTTGCATAATTTCAGCAGCGTTGTTGATTCAACACGAGCACAACTCTTGGACCAGCTTTGACATTGGGTGTCTTGTCAGTAGAGTTCGTTTTTTGTTTCATGGAAATGTCAATGTCCATCAGAAATGTTCCTTGCACATTCGCACGGGGAAGTTCAGCAGCGTTGGTTCAAGCGAGCCCTGGACCGTGCCGACGAGACGTACATCGGAATTTTGAAACCGGCCCTGCACAGGTGTGCTTGCGTCGAGAAGATGGCACTCCAAAGAAGACCGATGGTGCGTGTAAACAACCAAACAATGACGCGCTAACTCCTGCTATTATTCACGTGGAGAGACACATGCGGGAAGGGGGGGGCATCATTTATATGAAGCCGATTATGAGGCTGATCGCTGGACATGAAGTCTAAACACAACACAACGGGCGCTTTGTGTGGATGGAGGGGGAGGGAGTGAGGGAGGAGGCTGAAGGGGGGGAGGGAGAGGCACCGTGGCTCGAGAGCCGAGAGGGAGCTCCCTGGATGCTGGCCAACTCCGCTCGCTCATGAAAAACAAACCGAACGCAACATACTTTGAAACGACGTCATAGGATGTACCGGGAGCAGCAACAACCCCCCCCGCTCCTTCCAGAGGCGCAACGGTGGCGACAAATGTTCGGAGCTTTGCGCGTGCGTGGCGCGCAGTCTTCGTCTCCTTTTCTCTTTTTCAAGTACGCCTCGAGTTGTTGCGTGTTGGTTTTTTTGGCTTTCGGGATTTTCCTGTCAACTTCTCTGGGGCCATGCTGAACCCGCACCCTCGCGGAGGGAGGGAGGGGAGGGAGGGAAGGGGGGATCGGGAGGGAGGGAGGGGGGTAGGGATAGGGGAGAGGGGAGGGAGGGGGGGCGGGGAGGGAGGAGGGTAGAGAGGGAGGGAGGGGAGGGGGGGTCGGGAGTGAGGGGAGAAAGGGAGAGGGGTAGGGAGAGGGAGAGGGAAGGGAGGGGAGGGGGGTCGGGAGGGATGTGGGGTAACAGTCAGGGTGTATGGGACTCTGACCATGTACCCGTGAACATAATGAGGTGGTCAATTACAATCGGGTTTTTTATATTTGTTTTCCGGTAACGGAATACCAAAATACAACAACAGCTCCCCGCTTTGCCGGACACATCTAGAGCGACGAACACGGCACACGGTACCGTTTGCTTGTTTGTTTCTGTTGTTACTGATCAACAAAGCGAGGTTGCCGCAGTGGCGTAATAGCAGCACACTGGACTCGTCAGCCAGCGTGGAAGAGGATACCAAATGCCCTCGAGAGCGCCCTTTCAGTGGATGCCCTTCCGCAAGCAGTGCAAACGATCAATTGCAGGGCTGCGCCTTTACCCGCTTAGCGGGGAAACGAGGGCTTTACCTGGTCATATATATTTTTTATCGTGAATTTTATATGTCTACTTTTTATATGATTTGTTTACCTTTCCTATACTTTGGACTCCTATCGTGTTTTTTTGTATTTTGCGTCGTAACGTTCTGACCACGCCCCTACTGCATATCGAGTGAAAAAGAGTTTCATAACTTATCGGATTCCTCCTCCAGTATAAAGAAATGTTCAGATTCCTGAACCACGCGCCGAGTTGGTTCACGCGTGCCGATCGGCGCTTTGGTGACTACAATCCCACTGGAAACCGTTGAATGGTTCCAGCCTTTCGCAAACGGTTGTCAGTTATTTAAAAAAGAAACCGGTCACCAGGTTTAAATTACCGGTTGGTCGTTCAACAACCCTGGTACTTAAATAGTGTCGTACCGTACTTTCAATATTCAGGTCAGCTCGAATAATGTTGTCTGCTCCTCCTGAAATGTCCAGTTACTCGAATTCAACTTTCACACGGATTATCATCTACCATTGTCAGTCCTGAGCTGGAGCAGGAAATTCCATTTACTAACTTTCAGCATTGCCTCTGGAGGGATGTGAGGTCAGGATGAGTTAAACTCTTGGACATTAGCTCGGCTGAGACATGGTCTCCACTTGTTCCCACACAGACCAAACCCCGGTCCACGTTCCTCCGTCAACCTGCGGGGTCTATCAGAACGGTGCAGTAAACTGTGATAAAGTTTGACAAACTACCTACCACCACCACATCTCGGTAGAAGGCAATTCCTGCCACCACAACACAGACGCCAATTCCCAGACTGCCCGAGTCAAAACCGGACAGATGACGACCCTGATGAGTGGGTTGTGGAACTCACTCTCTGGATACAGTTTAACACGGAGTAGTAGTCTTGGACTTTACTCTCCAACACACCGATGTGCTGCACGAGTAACGAGTTGACACGTGTTGTTCACGTGACAAACCTCACCGATCGGCTGTGTCGGGTAGTGGCGGGTTTAGCGACACATTAACATTCACGCGATATAACCCAACAAAAGCCTCGATTATGGATAAGAAATAGGGAGGCTATCGAACATCTCACTGGGCTTGGGGCCTGTGTCACACGAGTTGACCGCGGCATCGGCCTGCGGGTGGGACATCGCTCTCTCACGTGGGGGGCACTACGATGCTCTCCCCCTACCTGGGAGAGCGATGCTGGCCCGCAAAGCAGCCGGCGCAACGTGGCCTTGTGACTCGTCATCGTCTTCTTTTTTGTTTGTTGTTGTTGCTGCTGCTGCGAAGAATGTCACGCGACGTCTTTGTGAAGTCCGCCGCGAGGCGCGGAGTAGATCGTACGGTCAATACACTCGCAGGCGTTGACCAGGGCGGCCGTACGTGGGGGGGGGGGGCTCGAACCCCACGGCCTCTTGGCCGTGCAATGACTGAGCGGGCGCAGCAATGTCGTACGCGCACTCGTAGCCCACAGCCCAGTGCCGACCCCGCTGGTGGTTGTAGTCCAACAGCATCCAGGACGCACCGAGTTTCTTCTGGATTTTTCACCACCGCACCCCCCACCCACCCACCCCCCGGCCACTCACTTTTATTATTCAACGTGTTTACAAACTCGACATTCATTTCAATAAAGATTGGCAGACAACGTCAGCGAACGAATTCGCTCGAACGTAATAATCGCGTACAAACAGCTCTTATCGATGCTGGCGTGCTTCGTCTCCACCAACTGATGTTAAGTAAGAGTGTTCCACAGCGATTACACAACGATCGTTCCCGTTGTGTGTCCTTCCCCCCGCACCTGCGATTAACACGTTTGGCATTAAGGTGTGAATTTGTCTTTAATAAGATAGGGACACTGACCAGGGCTTGTCAGCTGTGCATAGCATTGTTTCTACACCTCTGCGTGTGGGTTTCTCCGTACGGTGGCTGACACCGCGATGCCCCTCACACTCCCTCTCCTCCTCGCCGTGTGGGGCCCTCCCGTGGCCCCCTGTACCGCCACGGCCATCGCCACCGCCGCTGTGCTTCACGATCGCCGCCCCCGCCATTAGCTATCGGGCGCAGTGGCAATCGCCCTCCGCCAAACGTGGTTTCAGCTGCCGCGCCCGGCGATCGAATCTAACCGGCGGCCTCTGGATCGCAAGTGGAGCGCGCTGACCCATCATTACGCACACCACGATGGTGGCAGCAGCAGCATCATCGGTCCTTCTGTCTCGTGGCTTAACAGCAAAATGTCAGCAAATAGGTCACGGGGCAAAATTTGTCTTTGAGTTATTCTCCCTCGGCGAGATTTAGCTTATTGTGTGTGTGCGGTGGGTCTGTTTTTACATGCGGAACACGATACAGTATGTATGTGTCTGTCTCCTCCAGAGACCCCGCATTCCGGCACACCACGAAAACACAGCCATAGCGATGACGCACAGCGCTAAATATCATTCAAAATAATCCAACGCTGGAGGATGTTTTCCTGAATTTAATCACTTCTGGTGCACCAGCAGATGTGCTACCAAGGTGGCCCCGGAGGGTCAGGAGGATAAAAAAAAGCACGTGGGAGGCACTGAGCCAGAGAGACTGAAACCCGAGCGCGTGGTCTCAGTCCAGCCACCGCCAAACGCAGACATTCGTGATTGATTCGGCGTACCGCAGCCCAGTTCACTAAAACTCTCGGTTAAAATCCATGGTTTAAAACCCGAGCTCTAAACTCATCAGTCTAACATCCACGGTTTCAATTGCTACGCGAAAAAACATGTTTTTTTTAAAGGGGTCGTACAATGGGTCACGTAACACTCGGCTGCATTAAAGTAATTCCAAAAAATAGCTCTGCAGTGTCCGCTTACATTTTTCACCGCGGGCTAATGCGCTGCTCGCTGTGAGAATTCTGAATGGGAATGTTGTCTCACGGCATGACGCCTGAGGCACGATCGACCTTGGTCAATCCACTGCTGGATAAAGGCCTGTCTCTCTCACCATCCTGCCACCACCAACTGTAACGGGCACGATGATCAGATGTGTCCTTGATGCGCGGAGTAAAATCAATGGCGTTAATAATTTAGCGCGTTGTTGCTGTTTTATTTCCCCGTAAGTGGGCATGGGCAGGACACGTCATGTCGAGAAAGAGACGAGGTGGAGGGGGGGCTCGTGGTCAAGAAGGGGGTGACGGAGTGCTCGCCCGAGGAATGGGAGCCGTCCGTTGGGACGTCCATCGATGAGACGGAGTGATGAAATCAGCCCGCGCGCAGCAGGTGCCGGGCCGATTTGTTGCACTGCGCGATCGCAATGGATTGGTCATAGATTCTGATGACCTTGATGATGATGATCGATGCCGCGTGAGGGGCATTCATCCAGCAATGGATGGACAACGGATGAACGGCAACAGTAATAGTCTTATTCAAATCTGTATTTTAAAACGTTATGTTCCAAACCGTTTAACCGCACGTGCAACCAGTTGCGCCTTCAATCCGCACGACCGATCAGCACGGTTGGCTGCGTACGGTGTGAAAGAAGTTCAACGAATGTACACGCATACATACACTGGGGGGGGCACCGCACGTGGCCACGGGACCGAGTCCGTGGGGCCCCATCGCGGCCTGCGTCGCCGCCGATGGTGCGGCTCAGGAAGGGGCTCACAGCGCCTCGCTCGGCTCCACTCTCGCGCGCCTCCACGGCGCGTTACGTAACGGGGGGGGGGGCAGCGACGCAGAATGTTGACCCAGTTGCCACGTGACTCATCCCGGTGTTAGATAACAGACTTCTTTTTTTTTCCCTTCCCCAGTGTAGAGTAAAATGACTACGCCGTGCTTGCAAAGCGGGGCAGAGCTGCTAAGGGGAGTCTGGGTGAGACGCACTCGCACACGAGGCCCTGGAAACCGGCTATGGTCTGTACCACCTGAGGCGGCACAGCGTCAGCGGTTCCAGTTTCTTAATGTGGCCATAACCAGGGTTCCACAACCTACCCGGGGTTGCCACCTGGACAGGTCAAACCCGTGGTTGCCACTTGAACAGGTCAAACCCGGGGTTTGCCACCTGGACAGGTCAAACCCGGAGTTGCCACCTGGACAGGTCAAACCCGGGGTTTGCCACCTGGACAGGTCAAACCCGGAGTTGCCACCTGGACAGGTCAAACCCGGAGTTTCCACCTGGACAGGTCAAACCCGGAGTTGCCACCTGGACAGGTCAAACCCGGAGTTGCCACCTGGACAGGTCAAACCCGGAGTTGTCACCTGTACAGGTCAAACCCGGAGTTGCCACCTGGACAGGTCAAACCCGGAGTTGCCACCTGGACAGGTCAAACCCGGAGTTGCCACCTGGACAGGTCAAACCCGGAGTTGCCACCTGGACAGGTCAAACCCGGAGTTGCCACCTGTCCAGGTCAAACCCGGAGTTGCCACCTGGACAGGTCAAACCCGGAGTTGCCACCTGGACAGATCAAACCCGGAGTTGCCACCTGGACAGGTCAAACCCGGAGTTGCCACCTGGACAGGTCAAACCCGGAGTAGCCACCTGGACAGGCCAAACCCGGAGTTGCCACCTGGACAGGTCAAACCCGGAGTTGCCACCTGGACAGGTCAAACCCGGAGTTGCCACCTGGACAGGTCAAACCCGGAGTTGCCACCTGGACAGGTCAAACCCGGAGTTGCCACCTGGACAGGTCAAACCGGAGTTACCACCTGGACAGGTCAAACCCGGAGTTGCCACCTGGACAGGTCAAACCCAGAGTTGCCACCTGGACAGGTCAAACCCAGAGTTGCCACCTGGACAGGTCAAACCCGGAGTTGCCACCTGGACAGGTCAAACCCGGAGTTGCCACCTGGACAGGTCAAACCCGGAGTTGCCACCTGGACAGGTCAAACCCGGAGTTGCCACCTGAACAGGTCAAACCCGGAGTTGCCACCTGGACAGGTCAAACCCGGAGTTGCCACCTGGACAGGTCAAACCCGGAGTTGCCACCTGGACAGGTCAAACCCGGAGTTGCCACCTGGACAGGTCAAACCCGGAGTTGCCACTTGGACAGGTCAAACCCGGAGTTGCCACCTGGACAGGTCAAACCCGGAGTTGCCACCTGGACAGGTCAAACCCGGAGTTGCCACCTGTCCAGGTCAAACCCGGAGTTGCCACCTGAACAGGTCAAACCCGGAGTTGCCACCTGGACAGGTCAAACCCGGAGTTGTCACCTGTACAGGTCAAACCCGGAGTTGCCACCTGGACAGGTCAAACCCGGAGTTGCCACCTGGACAGGTCAAACCCGGAGTTGCCACCTGGACAGGTCAAACCCGGAGTTGCCACCTGGACAGGTCAAACCCGGAGTTGCCACCTGTCCAGGTCAAACCCGGAGTTGCCACCTGGACAGGTCAAACCCGGAGTTGCCACCTGGACAGATCAAACCCGGAGTTGCCACCTGGACAGGTCAAACCCGGAGTTGCCACCTGGACAGGTCAAACCCGGAGTAGCCACCTGGACAGGCCAAACCCGGAGTTGCCACCTGGACAGGTCAAACCCGGAGTTGCCACCTGGACAGGTCAAACCCGGAGTTGCCACCTGGACAGGTCAAACCCGGAGTTGCCACCTGGACAGGTCAAACCCGGAGTTGCCACCTGGACAGGTCAAACCGGAGTTACCACCTGGACAGGTCAAACCCGGAGTTGCCACCTGGACAGGTCAAACCCAGAGTTGCCACCTGGACAGGTCAAACCCAGAGTTGCCACCTGGACAGGTCAAACCCGGAGTTGCCACCTGAACAGGTCAAACCCGGAGTTGCCACCTGGACAGGTCAAACCCGGAGTTGCCACCTGGACAGGTCAAACCCGGAGTTGCCACCTGGACAGGTCAAACCCAGAGTTGCCACCTGGACAGGTCAAACCCGGAGTTGCCACCTGGACAGGTCAAACCCGGAGTTGCCACCTGAACAGGTCAAACCCGGAGTTGCCACCTGGACAGGTCAAACCCGGAGTTGCCACCTGGACAGGTCAAACCCGGAGTTGCCACCTGGACAGGTCAAACCCGGAGTTGCCACCTGGACAGGTCAAACCCGGAGTTGCCACTTGGACAGGTCAAACCCGGAGTTGCCACCTGGACAGGTCAAACCCGGAGTTGCCACCTGGACAGGTCAAACCCGGAGTTGCCACCTGTCCAGGTCAAACCCGGAGTTGCCACCTGAACAGGTCAAACCCGGAGTTGCCACCTGAACAGGTCAAACCCGGAGTTGCCACCTGGACAGGTCAAACCCGGAGTTGCCACCTGGACAGGTCAAACCCAGAGTTGCCACCTGGACAGGTCAAACCCGGAGTTGCCACCTGGACAGGTCAAACCCGGAGTTGCCACCTGGACAGGTCAAACCCGGAGTTGCCACCTGGACAGGTCAAACCCGGAGTTGCCACCTGGACAGGTCAAACCCGGAGTTGCCACCTGGACAGGTCAAACCCGGAGTTGCCACCTGGACAGGTCAAACCCGGAGTTGCCACCTGGACAGGTCAAACCGGAGTTACCACCTGGACAGGTCAAACCCGGAGTTGCCACCTGGACAGGTCAAACCCAGAGTTGCCACCTGGACAGGTCAAACCCAGAGTTGCCACCTGAACAGGTCAAACCCGGAGTTGCCACCTGGACAGGTCAAACCCGGAGTTGCCACCTGGACAGGTCAAACCCGAAGTTGCCACCTGAACAGGTCAAACCCGGAGTTGCCACCTGGACAGGTCAAACCCGGAGTTGCCACCTGGACAGGTCAAACCCGGAGTTGCCACCTGGACAGGTCAAACCCGGAGTTGCCACCTGGACAGGTCAAACCCGGAGTTGCCACTTGGACAGGTCAAACCCGGAGTTGCCACCTGGACAGGTCAAACCCGGAGTTGCCACCTGGACAGGTCAAACCCGGAGTTGCCACCTGTCCAGGTCAAACCCGGAGTTGCCACCTGAACAGGTCAAACCCGGAGTTACCACCTGGACAGGTCAAACCCAGAGTTGCCACCTGGACAGGTCAAACCCGGAGTTGCCACCTGTCCAGGTCAAACCCGGAGTTGCCACCTGAACAGGTCAAACCCGGAGTTGCCACCTGGACAGGTCAAACCCGGAGTTGCCACCTGAACAGGTCAAACCCGGAGTTGCCACCTGGACAGGTCAAACCCGGAGTTGCCACCTGGACAGGTCAAACCCGGAGTTGCCACCTGGACAAACTGGGAACTGGCATACCTGTGTTCAGGTGCAGGGATTGATTTGTACCCACAACCGGTAACAGGTATTGTACTGTAACCTTTTATTTTACAGTTTACTGCACGGTGTTGATAATCGACCCGGGCTGACTGAGGAACGGGTCCCGGCTCGGGATGTAGAGAAGGTGGCCACGCTAGCACAGGATGATGATTCCCCGATGACTCTATCCATCGGACATCGGATGTTCAGCAGGGCCGAGCCTGGTTAGCGTGTTTAACCTGGCGAATAAATTCAGTTAGTCAAGAAGGCCCCTGGCTGGTTGTCGTAGTTGGAGAAATATGAACCATGCGTAGAGACACCGAGAGAGAGAGAGACAAGGATAGAGACAGCCTTGTCCCTGTTGAAACTCCTTATCAAGGGGTCATTGACACAACACCGTCATCAAATGTGATTGCCTCTCACCTCGTAAAAACACAGGGCAACGGACGCTTAATATTACGGTTACTTGATTTCGTAATGTTATTGGCTTGGAGTTCAATTCTCTTGCGGTCATTAAAGATGTGTTCTCCTGGTAGGTAGCATCACAGCTACGCTGCCATGAGCGCGTGTGGCCGAGACCTCATCATCCTCCTCTGCCTCCTCCTCGTGCTTCTTGTTGTCATCGATTTCTGCCCGAGAGCAGAGTCGGGTGACGCAGGCAGCGATACGGTGACCTCGAATGGGATACACAGGGGCTGCTGTGCCCAGAGGCCTGTGAACAATGAGCATGGGGAAAGCTGCCATAAATATACGTATTGGCGGTACACCAATCCTCATAAAACAGTCTACAAATCTAAATTTAAATCAGCAGATCTGTTTATCAGTTTTGAATTGACCCTGTCGCTACGTTTGACTCGATTCAAACGTTTTTTCAGGCTACTGAGATTTGCTTGAAAAAATGTCACTCTTTGACCGTTGATTTTGGTTACATTGAATCGAGGAACCGTCGGACCAAGTTTAGGGCACGAGGAGTCAAATGTTGCCTTTGGGACACGGAGGCAGCCAGTCGCCATCAGGCTGGTTGCTGCTGTACGGCAACAGACTGTACAGCTTCTTCGTCGTGTTCAGCCGCTCACCTAACGTTCGTTTACTGACCGCTTCGACATCACGAGAACTGATTTTGACCGCACCACCACCTCCACCACCCCGCAAGATTTTCTGACCCGGGTTGCGAATCGCGGGGGGGGGGGGGATGAAAAAATGTGAAAAAATTATTGCCAATTTTAATTTTAAATACCACGCACCACTGATGTAAACGCCGATACGTTCAAATAGCTGCTAAGTACACAACGCGGCGCACGCGGCGCACGAGTTCCAAGACAAGGCCCGTACTGTTGTGCACTACTAACGAGCGTAACACAAGACACGTGGCTTTCTGTTTCTGGATGTTGGGTCAATCGACGCTCCGCACGCCCGGACATTGCGGAATCGCTCTGCCGAGTCGCCCAGGCTGCGTTCTCTGCCCTTTGCCTCGAACCCACGTTGGATTTGGCAACAAAGTATAATAATGATACTAATATTAATACTACTTGCATGATTCCACCCCTCATTGTTTAATCTTCCCCTTTGTGACCCCTTTGAATCACAGGGGGAAGTCACCTCCGATTAGCACGGTTGGCTACGTACGGTGCGAAAGAAGTTCAACATACGTACGTGCGTAAAACACACACGTATGTTGTATGTATATGCAATATACATACACACGTACAACAGTGGCTTTCGTGCGGATAAACCTTTTCCCGCCGTAGGAATGTGGAATTTCCACCGCTGACTCAGGGTTGTATAGAGGAGATGAGCATTGCCTCAACGCTCATTGAGCAGGACATCACTGAGACTTTGTGTGTAAGAATTAAGGAGTTAAGTTAGAGGGTTAAGTTCAGTTCCACACCTGTAGGGTTTTCCAAATGCCAGTCCACGCAACCCATTACGGTCCCACAGTTCCGCAATCACCAACCCACCTCTGTTCGAATACAAATTAAGTCATTACGCAATGCACACGTCTGATGCTACTTAATACGTGTCCCTTGCATGTGTGTCCCAAGTTCGATTTCTGGCCACGGCTAACGTCAGAGGCGAGTGATATGAACCCGCCCTGACGAGCTTGGTGAGGTGTGGTCAAAAAACAAAGCAAGTCTTCGTTGTTGTTGTTGTTGTTTTTGGCCAAAGCAAAGCCACTCCACCGTCAGCGTGTCGTGGCAGGTGGAGTCATTCCAGCCGCATCACAGCACGCTAACCACAACACAAAGACCCCCCCCCCAACACACACCGTGTAACCTCAACATAACTTTGGGGCAAGTTCTGTTAGCGAACACCTATGAAGGCCGTCACTGCACATGAGGTGTTCACACACCGCACCAGCTACTCACATAATGCTGAGTCAACATCGGGGGAGGCACAGGACCGGTTTAAATACTCGTCACCACTGATATCAGCCGCGAGCGGGAGTCGCTCCACCCACACACAACAAAGACAAAGATCTCCCGTATCGCCTAAACAGACTGTTGGGGCAAGTGCTGTTAGCGAGCACCTATGAAAGCCGGCACGGCACACGAGGGGATGGGTGGCCAACACCACGCCCGGCCGCCTTTGTCTCCCTGGTGGCGATGTTTACACGTCGCACCAGGTACTCATTTGAAGCTGAGTCGACCCAGGGGAGGCCCAGGACCGGTTCAAATAATCGTCACTGGTCTTGCCCGTGAGCGGGAATCGAACTCGGGTTGTCGGGTTCGTAGTGTGGCGGCGATAACCACCGCACCACCGCTCCTCACCTACACACACAACACACGCACGGGCGCACTTTGTGTGAACACGCACGCGGGCGATAAGTCGAGGTTAATTTGTTACACCTCTGTGAATCACCCTCGGGTTGTTTGTCGACGAAGAGACACGTGACGTCGAGGCACGCGACCCCCACGGTGGCTTCTTCGCATTTTTCATTTGACAGCGCCACGCAAATGTCGTGCATTCTTTAACATCTCGAAGACCACGCGTTCCCCTCCCCCTCGTGCCCTTTCCAGTAACGCACACACACAGAAACACACACACACCACCACCAGCAGCAGCAGCAGCACCACCCGCGTACAAAATCGAACGCGGAAAAACCGCGAGACAAACCGAGAGGCCGAAAATAACGCGAGATCGCGTTGGGGCGCGTTTGTGTCCACTCGGCACTCTCGCGGGCAAGGGACGGAGCGCCCCACCCCCCCGAGCAAGCCTCGGGCTCGGCGATGCGTGCGCACACTCCGCACACTCCGCAGTGTGTGGAGTCGACTCCGCGCCGGGACAAGAAGCCGCGCTGGCTCCTTGCGAGAACGGCTAAAGTCGAGCGCAAGTTTCGCCGTCGCCGCGCAGATGCGCGCTTTGGACGGTTCAGTTAATTCATCCCGGAAGAGAAATCCGATGAGCTGTGAAGCTCTTTTTCACTGATGTCCGGTTGGGGCGGGTCAGAACGTTACAACAACAAACGACAGATGACGATGATGATGGTGGTGGTGGTGGCGTCTGCTGTGCAGGAATTGTTTCCGATTTCAGGATTCATTTCGAAAAAGGATTCCACAAAATGAGGTCGAGGTTCGACGTTTTTGGATCAACCATTTTTTAGTTTTAATAAGTTTTGCTTTCGAAACGATCCGAAAATAAGACTGACGTCACGAGACGTGACGCCTGTCACATTTTGTTTGTTTCCAGCCAACAGAAATAAGGTGGCGGCGCGCGGCGTCGGGTGTGCGTGAACTTTGCGTTTTAGCGCGCAGACACGAACGTCGAAAACTCGTGAGTGCCGAACGAGAGAGAAGTTAAGAGATGCGGAGGGAGACGGAGTCAGCAGCAGCAGCGACGACGCAGAGTTCGGAGGTCTCGGCTGGGCAGCAGCAGTTGGGGGAAAGGAAGCGACGACGGGGAAGAGACTGGGGGCGTCAAATGCCCAGCAGTGAGAAGTCACAGACCGACGACAACAACAACAGGAGCCACGGTTGTTGTCCTAGTGGCGCGACTTTCCCTACTCAGACGCTGCCGTTCCGTGCGCTGTGCGTGGAGACGATTGTAACAGCACAGCTATGCAATGATTCGAGATACATATTTAAAATTCACGATAAAAAACCACACACATATATGCCTAAGCCATGCCTCTATGGATGTATGCTGAGATGTCACGGCATTTGAAACGCGCCGTTACGCGCGCGTGTGTGGATGTGCGTGTGCGTGTGTGGGGGAGCGGTGGTGTAGCGGTTAGCGCGCTGCGCTATGAACCTGGTGACCCGGGTTCGATTCCCGCTCACGGCCAACACCAGTGACGATTATCTAAACCGGTCCTGGGCCTCCCCTGGGTCGACTCAGCCTGAAATGAGTACCTGGTGCGGTGTGTAAACATCGCCACTGGGGAGACAAAGGCGGTCGGGCGTGGTGCTGGCCACCCACCCCCTCGTGTACCGTTCCGGCCTTCATAGGTGCTCGCTAACAGCACTTGCCCCTACAGTCTGTTAAGGCTATACGGGGGATCTTTGTCTTGTGTGGCGCTTAGCGTGCTGCGCTACGAACCCGGCGACCCGGCGACCAGGGTTCAATTTGCGCTCACGGCCAACGCCAGTGACGATGATCTGAACCGGTCCTGGGCCTCCCCGAGGACGACTCAGCCTCAAATGAGTACCTGATGCGGCGTGTAAAACATTGCCACTAGGGAGACAAAGGCGGTCGTGCGCGGCGCTCGCTAACAACACTTGCCCCAGCAGTCTTTTACATACTACACGGGGGATCTTTGTCTCTGCCACGCGTCACGTGTCAATCAACACCCTGGACACCGCTGCAAAAGAGATGTTCCACCTCAACTGATTTTTTTTGCTTTGCTTCAGGTGAATGAATGTGAATCAATTATTCCATGCCAACAGCGAGGAATCAAAACTGCGCCGAATCGCAATCTGGACCCTAACCAAGCGACGCATGTTTGGACACGTTGGCAGCTGGAACTGGAATGTAAACAGTGTGGAGCTGTGTGGGAGTTGGTGAGTAATGGCACGGTACAATTGTAATGCCCTCCCTCCCTCACGCCGCGTGGATATCAGCTGGTGAATGTGGGTGTAATTACTCAGCACTGTCTCACCCCCCGAGTCCCCCCAGGAGAACGGTGACTCAGCCTCCTCCCCGATGGGACGAGCGGATTATTTCCCTGCGAGCTGCGTGCGCTCCCGCACACGATCGCATCGCGCCGTCGATGCTCCCACGTGGCGTGTGAGTTTCGATTATTTTCGCCGTTTGCACATTTCACGCGTGATGATGAGCCACTTTTGTTGAGCCGTCATCTGTGGCCAGGTCGCGTCTGAAAAACAAATAAGCAAATGACTGAGTGCGCTTTAATTAATATAAAAAAATATATATATAGTTTAGTTTTATTTGTAGTTTTTTTAAAGTGATTTGTTTACCGTTCCTATACTTTGCACTCCTATCGTGTTCTTGTTTATTGTTGTTGTGACGTTCTTACCCCGTACCCCTACTGGACGTCTGTGAAAGAGAGCTTTCTAGCTCATCGGATTCCTCCTCCAGTATAAATATTTATATTCTGATTCTAGTTGAGCGAGTTACGGATACAGTAATGATATTGACTGCACGAATGCTGCTGCTACCTGCAAATCCAGAGGTCGCCGGTTCGATTCCATCCCCTGGCGCGGCAGTCGACACAACGAATGGACAGAGTTTCCTAAATCCCCACTGCCCCCCCCCCTTCCCCCGGTCTCTATACAATGGAAACACCGCAAGTTAGCCGACATGCAGGCCGCGTGTGGTTGGGATAAAGTGTGGGTACTCCTCATCTCTTCCGAGACGTGTGGCCAGCGTGCAATTGGTAGACCAGAATACTCCGTGGAGTGGCTCTCATCTAGAGCTCCCTCTAGCGGAGGCCCTTCCGTCAGCAGTGGCGTAGGGACGACATTGCAGGGCTGCCCCTCTCAACTTAGCTACAGAAACACGCTCGCGAACGACGCGTACGCTACTACCACCGAATGAATGCATTCCGTCAAGAGGTAGCAACGCCATGAGCAAAAATGCTCGTCCCACTGAACCCCTTAAAATCACGTCCGGCTGCGCCTCTGGTGAATCAACAGATTTCCAGAACTTGACTGGATGCCGCATGACCAACCTCATTCCCTAAGCATGCGGGGGGGGGGGTGGTCGTTCCGCAGTAAGAGGAATGCAATCGGCCACGCGCCTCGCCGCCTCGACTCGTCTGCGCTTTTCGGAAATAAATGCCGCGTCTCGTGAGATGACGTGTGTCCTGTCGTATCATTCCTCACGGGCCCCACATCGTAGTCAAAGGGGCATTCCCATTGATTCATCGAAATCCTCAGCGCAACTTTGCCCCCCCCCCCCCCCCCCCCGTTTCGAAACGTGTGCCACGTCGTGGGCGAGATTCCCATTCCCCCGTGCCAGCGGCGTGAAGCTGCGCTCCTTCGGGGAAACTGCGCCCGCCCCGGGCCTTCCGAGAAGTACGTCCGAGGGCCAGGTCCCATTCCCAAGACCCCGCACCGCCGATCCACTTTGTTGCCACGCGTCGTCGTGGGAGCAGAGATATTCTGGCACCAACGGAATGGATCCAGCGGACGATGAGCCTCCTTCACGCGGCTGTCTCTCCACGACAGTGGTCTCTCAACCGGGGGGGGGGTACGCGTGGCAATGTCCCAAGGGGGGAAACGCGTGGTGATTTATAAACCTGTGAAATTACGTCACACGCGAGAGTCATTGTGAATAATCATGTCTGAATCTATACTCCTTGGTTCTTTCGGTGAAGTCACGTAGGTATAGAATAAAATAAATCACGACGTTTCGGGCGCAACACAAAGGCTTTTCTCACCTGATGACGACCGCTTGTGTTGCGCCCGAAACGTCGTGATTTATTTAATTTTCTACCTACGTGATTTTACCGAAAGAACCAAAGAGTATGGATTCCTGCAGTCACGAAAGCTTCAAATCAAGATGTATGAATCTGCCAATACAAAATAACTACGATAAAATGTATATCCACACGGAAACCTAGAATGGTATTAAAGACCTTTCTTAACTCATCGTAAACAATGCGGTTTACGAGAGTAACAAGCGAACGAATTGCGTCACGCGTGCAGAGCGTCCGTTGATTGTTTTTTATTCGCTTTGCAGTTACTTAGCTAATTAGTATAACCTCACACAATCGACAATTGGATCAAATATTGATGTTCATTATTAATTACATTTATTTCTCAGAACCACGTCGGGTCAGCCAAGGGGGGTTACTCGGTTGAAACAAATTTCAACAAGGGGGGGTTACACAGTAGCCAACAAAAATGTTGAGAACCACTGTTTTAAGGAACCCACAAGCCCCCGCGACCTTCTTCAGCATTGATGTACACAAGGAAACTCTAAACCGGTTTTGACATACTGCGTCTCATCAGCAAAGTCAGCTCTGATCAAATTTCTGTCGTAAAACCATCCGCCACCCGACACAATAAGAAAATCTTCGTGACGATTTTGTAAAGAGGTAAAGGTGCAGCCAGAGCCGTCCCTTAGGGTATATGGTGCGACCGCCCCGGGCCCCGCACTTTGTGGGGGGAGGGTCTCGCGCGTGAGCGTCACGGTGTCAGATGTAACACTTCCGGTTTAGTTTTGAAGGCGTTGGGGGGCCCACAGCGAACTTTGGCCCGCACCCCCCCCCTCCCCTCGTTTCCCCCTACCCCCCATGGGCGGCCCTGAGTGCTGCCCTGCAAGTGAGTTTGCTCGTGCAGAGGGGGTTTTTTTCACCGAAGGGCTTCCGGCACAGAGAGCCTTGGCCTTCTCATTCACGCCAGCCAGACCTCTTGGAAGACTCGAGAACACCCACACTGTACCCCCCCCCCACTACGCCGAACCAGCCGTACAACCTACTCGCAGTGAACCCCCTTTAACACTGCTGCGTGGACAGAGGAAGGGGAGGGGGGCGGTGGGAGGGAGTTGTGGACGGGTGGGAAACTCGCCCCGTGGTTTCCACTGCCGCGCCTGGAGTTAGTGCCGGACTAAGCGAGTGCGCGGCCTGTAGCATTTGTTATAAAGGGGCCCTAAATAAATAAAAACACACAAACATTGAAACATACTTTTTTTTACTTGCATAGTAAAGTAATTGCATTTTTTTAATTTGCTATACAGCCAGATAATACGACAAATCGCTAACCTTAAACACCCAGTCGTTCATCAAAGTTGAAGGCGATATAGTACTATAGTAATAGATAGAGCAAGTGCAGAATCACTGAACCGGAATTGATAGCTTGAAAGCATTTAGCGCGGGGCCCTTGAAAGTGCGGGGTCCGTAGCTACATGTGTAGCTACTTGTGCTGCTAGGATAATCAGGCACTACCAGGAGATGGAATCGAACCGGTGACCTCTAGGATCGCAAGGCCGGGTGGTTGATCGGTGGCGGTGCTGAATCACTGCCTCCGCCGTGTGAGCAGCGTCCTTGCGAGTTGGCCCGGAGTGAACATGGAAATACAGTGCTGGAAATGCCCTCCTCCTACCCGCCCCAACCCCCGTGCATCGTGTTCCTGAGTTCAATGGTGAAACGGCTCTTAACAATGGAGCCATTGTGCACGGCCCCCACCCCCGTCTGGAAAGCGTGCACAAACGCATCTCTCTTCTGGCTCATCTGATGGTTCCCCCCGCCCCAACCTCCATCACAAGTGCGCGTTATGCTCCAGTTGTTGCCCGAAGGCATTTTCTTTTTTTTTTAGCATCGGGAAAGCGCTCACTCGGGAATCGTTCCGTGGACCCCCCCCCCGCCGCTCACCGGGTGGACGATCCGCCCGCGGATCCAGCGTCAACGAACGCTCTCCCGCTTGCGTCGCGGTGACACGGTCCACGGAGCCGGGACGTGCTGTTGTGTAACAAAAATAAATAAAACATCCAGGTGGCACCACGTGATTAATGAGAGCTCAGGCTGGGATTCGGTGTTCAGTTTGAGGTGCGTAAGATGTGGGCGGTGTGAAGTGGCACTGCTTCTCGTTTGGGGTTTGACATTTTGAGAGTTTTAGACCTCTAAAGTACACGTGATGGTTTCAAACGTGTTCGTGCCAACAAAAGTGACGTCACCCGATACAACGTGACACCAGGTTTATTATATCCAAAGCTGGAATAAAGGTAAAAATGCATTGTATTTTGTTTGGAATCGGATATTGAAACTGAGCTACATATTTAATTTTACCAGGTAAAACCCACTGAGTTATCGCTCTTTTTCAGAGGCGACCTGGCTTATATCATCATCATCATCACACGTTGGAATTTAGAGTAGCGGCATGTTTTTTAAGAGTGGAGAGCAAAACCGGAGGAACACGCAGAAAAATCCACGCAACCACGGGCAGAGCAAACACGCGGACTCCAAATATACAACAGGCATCGTCAGGGTCCAGGATCGAACCCAGGACCTCCTGCGCACCAGGTGAGAGAGATAACATCTCCTTAATAGTTTTTTGGGGGGGTAAGATCGCATTAATATAAATGCGTCGTGAAACCCGCCACCACCCGACACAGCCAATTAATAAGATCTGTCACGTAAACAAGCCCACCGGTGTGTTGGAGAGTAAATCCACAACATTTACAATCTGAGTACAACGCGCGATGATGCCGGATGTAATTACAAGCGATGATGCTGGATGTAATTACCAGCGAAACGTCATACTCAAATTGTACATGTTGTGGATTTACTCTCCAACACAGCGGTGGGCTGAAGTAGTAAACTAATTGGCGCGTTGTTTCCCTGACAAACCTTCCTGGCTCTGTCGGGTGGTGGAGGGTTACGACACATTTATACGATCTCACCCCAAAAAAAACCCTTATTTACTACTATTAGACAAGAATGTCTGTCTGTCCCGCGCGTGACGTCACTCCACGTCGGCCAGCCCCCCTCATTAATAAATATGAACAGGTGACGTCCTCCACATGGATCTCCGCTCATTAATAATGAGCGGGTGACGTCTCTCCACAAGCCGCCCGCCTCTCCAATAACCATTGGCGGGTGGCGTCACTCCACATGGGGAAACCCTCATTAATAATCAGGAGCTGAACAATTTTTTTTTTACTAGCTTTGAATAAACTGCCATCTTCAGGAGAATTCCAAAACCAACGTCGGCCCCCTCCATCCACCCGGTCACGTGTTCGTGTTTTGTGCCCGGTGCAATGGCGCGCTGCGTCCGCCAGGCGGCGCCACAACTCACCGCGCGACGAGCTCGGGCCCACGGTGTCCGATCGTCAAGGGCCTCGTCCAGGGCGCTGGTGGACTATGCGCGTGGCCTGGAAAACCCGGCACTGCGGAGGCAGCGAGTTGTTGGTGGATCACACGCGGATGATGTGAAAATGCCTTCCAGTGGGCGTCGAGGAAGTGCCTCTACCCCTGGCTCGCCAGGAGAAGGCAGCAGAGCAAGTGGACTAATCGCCATCTGCTCCCATCTGTACGGGTGATGGAGAGCAGCTACGTTGTGCGCGCGGATTTTCTCGCCGGTGCTCCGGTTTCCTCCCCACTTATATACTAAACACGCATCATTCATTGGATGAAAACAACTTAAATATAAAGTTAAACCCAACGCAGGACCCTCCTGAAAAAAGAGTCCCAGGGCTCAGTTTCACTTGCCTGGATAAACAACAAAAATTTACGCAGACGTAGCTTCTGTTAAACAAGAGGGGGGGGGCAGCATTCCTTGCGAAAATTTCCTCGTCTCTTCTTTTTTTCCGGAGGGTCTTCAGACGTTTCGCGCCACCATCCTTGTTGAGATTTTCTTTGAGCGAACCGGAGAACAGCCACGCGGGCACGAAACAATAACCCCCCCCCCCCCTATAATAATAGGGTGCTTCCCCTTTTTTCTGGCAACAAAACTGAAACCTTTTTACGAGGATTCATGTCTGCATTAACCACAATACTTGCAGTGATAATGCAAACAAAAAACATACTATGATAATATGTGCATTGTCCTTGAAACTGATTGGTCCACACCAAGGGACTGCTTTCTTTTGAGCCTCGACCTAATTGGTGCTCGACCAGAGGACGCCAAAAGGCGTACAGCTCAAAGACAATGCACTATCAAAGTAATGAGGGCTCGGGGTGAGCATCTACATCATTAGACCTCCTTTGCCAGTACCAAAGTATAATAATAGGGTTTTTCCCCTTTTTCTGGCAACAAAACTGAAACCTTTTTACAAGGATTCATGTCTGCATTAACCACAATACTTGCAGTCAAAATGCAAACAAAAAACATACTATGATAATATACCCCCCCCCCCCCCCAATGACATGGGCCCAGACATTTCCTTTCGTTGCTGACAAACACGTGTATTAAACACGTGTTTAAAAATATGCATTATGATTCATAATTGACACTTGGGCCAGTGTCGCGTGAGTAAAGTGTGCGTTGCAAACTATCCTCCACACGACACGGACACGGAAAAGCGAGATAGCGGCAGCGGCAGCATCATCGCTCACACCATGCCCACTTCATTAATTAGACTGTGGCGGGTGGAGGAGGGCCTACGACACACATTTTACTCACGCAGCGATCTGACCCAAACATCAATGATGAACACGTTGTGTTATCGAACGGCCTATAACCATTGATATTTGGATGATAACATTGTGAAGTTTGTTATCAATGTGCTAACACCGCACATTGATAATTGGGGGAGCGGTGGCAGAGTGGTTCACTTGCTACATTGTGAACCCAGCGACCCGAGTTCCATAATAGAGGTTCATAGTATACGTTTTTGGGTTAGATCGCGTATATTTACGTACATTTACGCGATATAGCCCAAAAATCTCAAGCATGGATAATATTGGTGGCGAAAGCCTACGATGTATTAAACTGATTCCCAGCCAGGGTTAACACTAGTGACGAGCGCGGGACCTGAACTATAGTCAGGGTCCTTCACCAACGTGCACCAACCCGCGCGGGGAAGTATGGTCAAACAACCTCTCACGGCGTGGGGGAGGCCTTCATCCAGCAGTGGAGTAACAAAGGGTTTCAAATTACATTATGTTTATATGTCAACACCGGTTTATTGTTCCAACTGTGAGTAAACACGCCGTGTGTGTGTGTGTGAGGCCCTTGAGTTGAATCCGCGCTCTCGTCACCACGCAGGGGAGGCCCGTCAACGCAGCACCTCCATCTACGACTTGAATCGGCACACGTGCGAAGTGTTCACCAATCATCGGGCGCGTGCAGCGGAGAAGATTCCATGAGCGTGAAACGTCGCTGGTAACGGAGTTTTTTTTGGTGGGAAACGCAGACCTGCCTTGGATGTACGTGTAAGCAACGTCTGAGAGTGGCTGTCTGTGTGTGTGTTTTGTCAGTGATGTCTAATAGCCATGTATCTGGCAACACCGCGTGTGTAATTGAGAACAATTAATCTGGTGTAGCAGCAGCCGTCGGCCATGAGACTCGCTTGGCACATTCCTGAGTGGATGGCCAGAGCACATTCCTGCACACAGCGTGGACAGACAGCGGAACCGCAGCAACCCCCACACAAGAGGGCGCCGCATATTTGAACAAATTATATACCGCATATATATACACACACTCTCTTGTGTCTGTTATTCGCCTCTCTGTGTGCTCTGAAAAAGGGCCATAGCCCGAAACGTCCGCGCACATGAATACCACGTATTTTAATAAGTATATTATTGATATTCTTTTTTGCCTTGTCTATTATTCGCTCAATATATTTGGCCGTATTATATGCTATGAAGGCCCATGTGCCGAAACGTCGTCTATTAAATGTGTTCCCTTTCAAGACCACGGTGTTATAGACGAATGTGTCGAGGTTTTGTTTTACATTAACAGACAGAAGGGAACGTATGACTGCATTTCCCCGTATTATAAGACGTTCTGGAAAATATAAGGCATACACTATATGAAACAAATAGTCACTCAGCCTATTTATTGCCTTTCCCAGACCAATATTATGGCATAAATAGCATTGCTTTAAGCAAGCAAATCCTGCGCCGGCTTCGCCCTTCTTGCGTCTCATTCGAAAAATAAGACGCACCTCAAACTAGCACCAGGCGTCAATACGTCTATACAGAGAGACCGGGTTATATGAGACGCGCCCGTCACTTTTGCTTCAAAATCACAGGCGGGGAGAATGAATTGTGGTCTATCTTGGCGCGCGATGGCAGCAACAAGATGCTCAGCAGGAGCTAGATGACAATGTGGAGGTCTATTGACCACGACGAGAGGGCTTTCGCCTTTCGGACAGAGAGAGAGAGAGTTCGTTCGTGTCGATTTGCTGTTCCTCGTCCTCCGTTGAAAGGAGCGCAAGCTCCATTGGGTTCACTCTTCAATAGTTTGGGTTGCATTGCCACAATCGCACTCGTGTGGTTTGTCTTCAATCATTCTCCACGTATCTCTCGGGTACAGCGAATCGGGACGACCGCCCAGGGCCCCGCGCGTTTGGGGAGTCCCGCGCTTCGATGTCGCAGTGTCAAATGATGCAATACTTCCGGTTTATTTTCAAGGCGTCTGGGTGCCACACAGTGGGTTTTGCCCCGGGTCTCTCTATGTACGGCCTATGTCCATGGGTCTCTATGTATCTCGATGTGTCTCTATGGGTTTACGATACGGTGCAGAGCAGTGGTCTTCACTGCAAGGCTCGCGGTCCACTGGCAGCTACTGGTGGCCTTTAGTGCGGCCCACGACAACACATAAATCGTTATACCCCCCCCCCCCATCATCGTGCTGCTGTCAAACCCCCAAATGCTTAAATGTTTGGCGGCCCTCACACTGATGATGTCTCACCGGCGAAAGTGCCCCCCCCCCCGCCCACTCTGAAAATGAGTGAAGAACGCTGCTCTATACTGTGAGTTGCATGGCCACAATCGCACTGCTGCGGCTTGTCAGATCGCGTGAGACAACGCGAGAGCACAGACACAGACAGACCGCTTCCCGACTCGAATCCTCAGCGTCTATTTGAGGTTGGACGACCACGATAAGCACTCGCCTCGAGCGAGCGGTGCGTCAGCTCGTGAATAATAACGCGACGCGGCGTGGCGACACGTGGGCGTGCTCCCCTGATGATTACACGACGCAACTGCCCCCTCACCCCCCCCCCCCCAGTACGTACGTTGAACTGCGTTCGCGCCGTACGTAGCCAACCGTGCTAACCGGAGGCCACGCAACATAAACTGTGACCCACATAGTAAATCCACCCGTAGAGATACATCGACATGCGTAGAGACTCGTAGAGATGTCGAGACTTGCAGAGACGCATCGATGCGTGAGTCATCGACATGGACAGACTCACGAAGATGCGAAAGAGACACATTGAAGACAAGACACAGTCGCGCGACTGCAGCCCATGCAACACAAATAATAATGACCGTGCAATGAAGCCACAGAGACGCACGTAGACACCGCGAGATACACAGAGACCCAAAGAGAGACGTGGGGATTCGTCAAAGACAGGCCGCAGTAGCACGAGTGTAGCCATGTAACCCAAACTACGGACTGGAGAGGAAAGCCCATTGGGGTCTGGCGCTCCTTCGACGGACGAGGAGCAGGGAACAGCAAAACGACCCCAACTCTGTCTCTCCACCGAAGCCCTCTCTCTCGTCGTGGCTTCAGTGCAGGCGGATTAAGCTGGTGCGCAGCCTGTAGCATTTATGTTCTAAAGGAGACCTAAATTAAAAAAACACGTAAATATTAAAACACGTACATTTTAACCTGAATAGTAAAGTAATTGTAATTTTTTCATTCGATATGCAGCCAAATAATACGACAAAACCGTTAACCTTAAACACCCAGTCGTTCAGGAAAGTTGAAGGCGGTATAGCACTACAGTAATAGAGCAAGTGCAGAATCACTGAACCGGAATTGATAGCTTGAAAGCATTTAGCGCAGGGCCCATGAAAGTGCGGGGCCCGTAGTTTATACACATGTAGTAGCTACTACACATGTAGTAACTACTACATGTGTAGTAGCTACTACATGTGTAGCTACTCGTGCTGCTGGGATAATCCGGCACTGCGTGGCTTGGCAGACATCGACACTGGCATCGACCTCCTAAACCGCACCGCTACTGCCATCATCACCCACTCTCTCTCTCTATGCCCCCTCTCTCTCTCTGCCATCATTCCCCTCTCTTTCTCTGTGCCCCCTCTCTCTCTGCCATCATTCCCCCCTCTCTCGATGCCCTCTCTCTCTCTGTGCCATCATTCCCCTCTTTCTCTCTGCCCTCTCGTCTCGCCTCTTGGCGGTCTCGCCGACTTTGTGCTCTGACGCTGTCGTTTTGTCCGTCTCGTTTGTCTCACTACCCCCCCCCTCTCTTTCTCTTTTTTTACGATCAGAGGAAACAAGAAGATGCTCTGTGTAGTCGGCACTTTGCTTCGTTCATCATTTCGGTTTTATTTGTTGTTTTTAAATGCTTTGCTTTATGTGCCCCCCCCCCCCTTTTTAAATGAAAGATGTCACGCTCTGCTCTCATTCTTCTTAGCCCTTCCCTCTCTACCCCCCCTCTCTCTACCCCCTCTCTCCCTACTCCATGTCTATATTCCCCCTCTCTCTCACGTCCACTCTGTCCCGTGTGTTGGAGCCCAGCCTGTGTACAACTCTGCGTTGCTCTCTGTCGCAGGTGCCATCAACCCAACGATACAATTATAAATGTTGGCTGCGTACGGTGCGAAAGAAGTTCAACGTACGAGTACTTCACATTCAGCATTCGCATCACGTCGTCAATTATAATTTTGAACGGCGCGTTTCCAGATGATCGACTCTTACGCGCACAGGTTCGGTCATTTAATTCATTCGTCAGCGCGAACATCGTGAATATTAATCGCGGTCGGAATAATCGACGGAAATCGATGACTGGGCGGATTGTGTCAGCGAAGCGTGGAGGTGGAAGGGGGGGCGGTTTTCCCCTCTCACTCCCCGCCCATCGCCCCGCCCCCGCGCCCCGCCCCCCACACCCCGCCCTCCGCACCCCGCCCCCGCGCGCGCCCGCGCCAGACAGAGCGCGCGCCCCATTAATCACCATCTCATCCGGAAACGGGCGCTTCCGGACTGTCACGTGACATCCCGAGCCGAGGGGCGGGGGTGTGGGGGGAGGGTCGAGGCTGCGAGACAAAGGTGTCACGTGACATCCCCCCCACCCCCCGTCGCTTTCTGCCCCTCCCCCTCATTTTTCCACCCTTCCCCCTCTCCCACAGCTCCCTCGATCTCCACTCCCCCTCCCCCCTACACCCCCTCCCCCTCGCCCCCTCTCCGCCCCCTCTCCACCCCCTCCCCACTACACCCCCCTGCCCTTCTACACCCCCCTCCCCTCTCCGCCCCCTCCCCTCTCCGCCCCCTCCCCTCTCCGCCCCCTCCCCTCTCCGCCCCCTCCCCCTCTCCACCCCCCTCCCCCCCGAGGGGGTGAGGGGAGAATGCAGTGTCACGTGACGCGCCCAGTGTGTGTGTGCGTACAGTGCGCTGTTTATATTCGTGCAGGGTGGCGCTATGCCTCCCTGTGTGTGTGTAGTGTGTGTAGTAGTGTGTGTAGTGTGTGTGTAGTGTGTAGTAGTATGTCTGGTGTGTGTGTAGTGTGGAGTGTGTAGTGTGTGTAGTAGTATGTCTGGTGTGTGTGGAGTGTGTGTAGTGTGTGTGTGGTGTGCAATATTTTGCTGTCTTTTCTTGGATTTTCTGTTTGCACATAGTCACTTTAAGATGTTTTCTTGTTTTTTTTTTGTTGCGGTTGCACCCGATTCAAGAGCCGAATGGCTCACAGGGCTATACCTAATAAATGAAACTTGAAACTTGTGTGTGTACTAGTGTGTGTAGTAGTATGTCTGGTGTGTGTGTAGTGTGTGTGTACTAGTGTGTGTGGTGTGTAGTGTGTGGTGTGTAGTGTGTGTGGTGTGTAGTAGTGTGTGTGTACTAGTGTGTGGAGTGTGTGTGGTGTGTAGTGTGTGTAGTAGTGTGGTGTGTGTAGTGTGTGTGTATAGTGTGTGTAGTGTGTGTGTGCTGGTTGTTGTGTCGCTGGTGCCTGTGTGTGATGGCTGTGAGTGCTGTTCAGTGGTTGTGTTGTGCGCGATGGCTGTAGGCAGCTGAGATAACTGCACGGTACAGCAACAACAAAACGCATAAATTCACACAAAAAACACAATTCACAAATTCCTCCAAACTATTCACAGGTTCCATTCACAATGTTTCGTCTAAGACTGCAAGAGCACGAAACAGCACAGGTACGGAGGAAAACCAAACCGTGGGCCCCTTTTGGACATCACATGCTATGTTGGGTACACAACATTAAACGTATGGTTTCCATTCGGCCTTTATCAGTTTAGCTTTTGACGTGTCCTTAATTATGGCCGCGTGCGTGCAGGGGCGTTTTGCATGCTCCGACAAGCCAGCCGGACTGCCGATGAGACACCCAGAGTCGAAACCGGTGCAGGGTTTGCTTGTGAATGGAGCCAGTGCTGTGTTTGGAGTTATGCACTCTCGTAGCGGCTGATGGGATGTGTAAAACAAATACTTGGGAGCTTCACGTGGAACGGCAGCTGCGTGAGAATGAGGCGTGTTGCTTATGTACTTTTCTGAGCACAAATAGCGGTCTTCCTATTAGTGGCCATCGGGGGCGTGTTTGTGCGAGAGGCGAGGTCTGTGCTTATGTACACAACACACACATTGTGTCTACGGCACATAGACAACGCTGCATGTCGTCGTCGTCATACACTCCAGATTGCAATTCCCCCCCCCCCCCCGCTTGTACTGTATTTTAAAGCAAATGTTTTGGTGTGTGCGTCTTATAATCGGGTTTTCCGTGTGCGTGCGTGAGACCAGATTTGTTGACGTCTGGCACACGTTGTTGGGTGCGTCTTATATGGTAGAATGGGGGGTACTACCAGCTCCGTTCTTCTGTGTGATATAAACAGCCCACCGCATCTTAGGACTACTTTTACGGCAATTATATATACTGTACTAACTGCATTTAACTAAAATACCGTCTATGATGTCATAGTAATGGTAGCTGAATTGTATTTAAGCTGTATGGCACGTCCTTTGTAATTGTACACATTCCACGTTCAACACAGGGCCACATTTCCCATGACTGAGATTGCTGTAGCTCGGGAGATGAAGGTTGCGAGTTAGGGAAGCCCGATCCGTGGTCCACACTCCGTTTGGGGTCGATAAAATAGGCAACGCGTTATGAGAATCAAAAGAGTGGCAGTCCTTTGGATAGACTCGCCCCCGCCACGGTAATGTAGAATTTCCAACTGCAGTATATGCTACCAGGGCTGTAATGAGGAAATAATCACTGTCACGCATTTGAGCATGCTCAAACCACTGGCCTGACAGTACAGAGCAGCGGAATTCAGTCTTTACTCAATACAGTGGTGGTTGTGATGATGATGTGTGAAAGAGGAATAGCAACATTTTACGGAATGGTGTTGAGTTTACATACCTGGAGATGCGGAGTGGATTTCACAGGTGTTTCCGGGGATTAAGTTGTTGAGTCGTGGTAGGCGAGATGTTAAATCCCTCGCCTGGTATGCAGGAGGTCGCGGGTTCGATCCCGACCCTGACAATGACTGCATATTTGGAGTTTGCATGTTCCCTTCCTCCGTGATCGCGTGGATTTTACTCTGTGTCCTCCGGTTTTTCCCTCGGCATTTATAAACATGCGTTTAGAGTATTTTTCTGCGATACATTTCCACGCGATAAGCCGCTTCGTTGAGCTATCATTTGTGGCCAGGTCGCTTCTGAAAAATAAGTTAATACCTCAGCGGGGCTTTGCCTGGTATGATTAAAAAGTTTAGTTTTATTTGTATATTTAGTTTTAAGTTATTTGTTTACCTTTCTTGTACTTGGCACTCCTAACGTGTGTCTGTACTGTTTGTTGTTGTAACGTTCTGACCCGCCCCTACTGGACATCTGTGAAAAAAGAGCTTTACAGCTCATCGGATTCCAGCAGAATAAATACATATTCTGCTTCTGATACCAATCGGTCAAACGTCTCAAATGTAATGACATATTTTTCAGCGTGTGCCTGGATGGATAAACGCCCCTTTAGTTCCGATTTCTCAGCAACTGTTACAGAAAAAACACATTTGCCCTGTGGAACGAGTGTCCTTGGGTCTCCACGTGTGTGCACGACCAGCTATCCTGACGTTCTGACGCGACTACAGTCTGCAATCGTGCTGAGAATTATATAGTGGATATATTCAGCTCTGCTTTGTATAAGTGGTCCTACATTGTTAAATAAGGGACAGCACACACACACACGTGATACACACAAGCATCTCGCACACAAACACGTGTGCCAATGTCCTTTATGTAACCATGTCGGGCATGAGAAACACACACATGCTTGTGTATGTGTCTGTGGGGAACGGTAGTGTAGCGGTTAGTGCGCTACGAACCGGGCCATCCGAGTTCGATTCCCGCTCACGGCCAACACCAATAGCGATTATTTGAACCGGTACTTGGCCTCCCCTAGGTAGATTCAGCCTCAAATGAGTACCTGGTGCGGTATGTACAAAGCATCGCCACTGGGGAGACAAAGTAGGCCGGGCGTGGTTGCTGGCCACCTACCTCCTGGTGTGCCGTCCAGGCCTTCATAGGTGATCGCTAAGAGCACGTGCCCCAACAGTTTGTCCGGTGCAGCTTGTGTGGTTGAATGTGAATCAACGGCGACGCGTGGTGGCTTCTAGGGCTGAACAAGTTGGGGAAAGTGTTTAATTGCGATTTGATTTGCGATTGAATTTTTTTAAGTCAAGCTTCAGTTCAACATTCACTGCGTAATAGATTTAAAACGTGATGGAGCATGATCATATGATACCATCAAAATATGAACTCTATATATATTCTAATGCAAGGATGATAACTTCAAAGATATGAATTGCTTCCAACATGTATTTATTTAAATGTTTACATTGAATGAGAACAATCAAACATAGAATTTAAATAAATAAAGTTTTAATAATAAAACAATTCCAATAAGAAAGTAATAGGACTCTTCAAATAGCTAAAAATCGCAGCCTTTGCGATTTGCTAATCGCACTGTTTCAAATTGCGATTTCGATTTGAAATCGATGAATTGTTCAGCCCTCGTGGCTTCTTTAAACACGTGGCGGTCTCTTTTTAAATCCTTTATATTAAGTTCGCTTGCTTGCTTGCTTGCGTGCTTGCTTGCTTGCTTGCGTGCTTGCTTGCTTAGAACCGTGCAAATCTTTCGCTCGTTTTTTAACCCACTTCCCGTCATCCAATCGAGCTGACATTTTCCACACAGACTCGTTGTGCGAGACAATTAATGTTCGTGAAAAATTTTTTCTAAAATTTTACACTTTTTAGGCAAAAATTTTTTAGTTTACATTTATTCAAATACAACTCATTCATGGCTTTGGCTGAACGTCACAGTGTAGGAGCCCAGAGCGTAACCCCTCCACAGGCCGTGGCGGAGTAGCGCAGTTGGTAGCACCCTCGCTTCCCATGCCAAAGGTCGCGGGATCGATCCCCGCGTCCTCCACAGGCGAATATATTTTTAAATCCTTTATATTAAGTTCACTTGCTTGCTTAGGACCGTGCAAATCTTTTGCTCGTTTTTTAACCCACTTCCCGTGATCCAATCGAGCTGACATTTTCCACACAGACTAGTTGTGTGTGACAATTAATTTTCGTGAAAATTATTTTTCAAAATGTTACACTGTTTAGGGAAAACAAATTAAATATTTAATTACCAATTGCTTAATACTGGCAGACAATCATCTGACCCATAGGTGGCAGCCATCTCAATCCAGAGGACGAGAAGACTCTAGCCGCCACGCATATAAAGGATTTATAGTGAAAAACTTTGTTTTTACGGGTTTACTTGTTAAATCCTTTATTAAATCCTTTATATTAAGTTCGCTTGCTTGCTTGCGTGCTTGCTTGCGTGCTTGCTTGCTTACGACCGTGCAAATCTTTCGGTCGTTTTTTAACCCACTTCCCGTGATCCAATCGAGCTGACATTTTCCACACATACTCGTTGTGCGAGACAATTACTGTTCGTGAAAAAAAATTCCCAAAATTTTACACTTTTTAGGCAAAAAAAAATAATTTTACATATATTCAAATAGAACTCATTCACAGTATAAGAGCCCAGAGCGTAACCCCTCCACAGGCCGTGGCGGAGTAGCGCAGTTGGTAGCGCCCTCGCTTCCCATGCCAAAGGTCGCGGGATCGATCCTCGCGTCCTCCACAGGCGAATATATTTTTAAATCCTTTATATTAAGTTCGCTGCCACGCATATAAAGGATTTATAGTGAAAAACTTTGTTTTTACGGGTTATATACTTATATTAAGTTCACTTGCTTGCTTGCTTGCGTGCTTGCGTGCTTGCGTGCTTGCTTGCTTGCTTAGGACCGTGAAAATCTTTCGGTCGTTTTTTAACCCACTTCCCGTGATCCAATCGAGCTGACATTTTGCACACAGACTCGTTGTGCTTGACAATTAATTTTCATGAAAAATAATTTCCAAAATTTTACACTGTTTAGGGAATTTTTTAAAAATATTTAATTACCAATTGCTTAATGCTGCCAGACAATCATCTGACCCATAGGTGGCAGCCATCTCAAGCCAGAGGACGGGAGGACTCTAGCCGCCACGCATATAAAGGATTTATAGTGAAAAACTTTGTTTTTACGGGTTTATTTTTTTGTCTCCCCTCCGCCGAGCCTTGACAGCTTCTCCGTCGCGTTTTTGGTCACCTCAGCCACCGCAGACCGCCTGCCAAAGATTTCCTTCTCTGTTCCTAATTGTTACTTTATTTTTGAATGTTACTTTATTGTACTTTCTTCCTCCCACCTCCTACCCCAAACCTCGCCCAACCCCCACCGCCAGTTGCCATCCCCTCCGCCTCCCCCATCCAGCCTCTCTCCCTCCCTCCTTCCACCTCCCACCGGGTTCCTCTCAACATATGGCTGGGGGCGATGTCAACAATAACAACAATAACTATAACGAGACGGGCGTCGATAGAGACGTCTTTAAATAGGACGCACGCACGTGAGAATTAGGGGGAGCTGGGAATAAGTCCCTGCGGGTTGCAGCCTCGGCGTTGGCGAGCTATAACGAGGGCGTGCTTCTTGAGAAGCTTTACCTTTGTTTGGCGTAGCCCGTGAAAGGCATTCACAGGCACAGGCGATGATAACGCAGATCGCACGATGTGAACTGACAGGCAGGGCCCGTGACAGTATCTGGGTGCAGTTCGAATTTAAAGTTCTCGAGACGAAGAACCTCTTTTAAGGCGTCTGCCCAGTGGGGAAGAATCGCCCAAATCACGTCTAGAGGGGCTTTCAAAGTTAATTCCTGGTCAGATGAACATTGAAGCGGCGTCAAATCCGTGTGCAGCTACAAGCCAGTGATTGAAATTCCACATTCGTGTGGTGGGGGCAAGTTTATCTATAATGTAACCACTGTTGACTTCTCTACAGAGGGGTACTTATTTTTGCGACCCTATCGGGATGGTGGGTCTCCACTTCGAGGTGGCGTGAGAGCTATTGCAGGGCTGCACCTTTACCTCTATTCATAATCCAGATAATGACGTACAAGGGGCGACAGTAAGGTCCACTGTTTCATGCCATTCGAATGTGTTGAGATGATGACGATCGCATGAACGATGAGCCCAGCTCAACATGGGGAACATGGCGAGGGCGTGTGCCGGGTGACCCTCGACCCCCGAACCCGGAGCTGACACCGATGGATGAGGATGGGCAGCGATAGCAATGGTGTCGGAAGCCCACCGATATTTAATAAGATCGACCTGCTGATGAGACCCAGAAAGTCTAATCCTGGGCAGAGGATTCTAGCAAAGTCTTCTGGAAAACATTGTTCGAGAAAGGTCCACCGGCTAACGACTCTAAATCGATGGTTCCCATCGGCAAACTTCGTAGCAGTCAGCAACACATTTACCTGAGTAGTGTGTTTTAGGACTTGAGAGCGATCTGGATTTGGTTAGTGATCAACGAGATAATGGTGCAGTAGACGAGAGCCCTGAGACCGGGGTTGATGATCGCATTATCTTTAAAAATGCGGCTGCTTTTCGTTCAATGTTTTCCCTTCCCCGCACCGCCGATTAGCACGGTTGGCTACGTACGGTGGGAAAGAAGTTGAACGAACGAGCGTCACAGCTCCGGCTGCTATGCGATGTGGGAGAATTTGTACTCGACTCAAGCGACATTCACTTCGTCTGAAACAAGACGGTATACACATGACGATACACGTTCACGCGATGGTCAAGGTGGCCTGGGAAGCGAGCCGTGCCCCACACGACGAAGAGAGGTTGGAATGCGAGTGTGGCTCTGTTGGAGACGGGACGACATCGACGTCGTCGCGATGCAGAGGGACTGCAGTGGCCGCATGGGCGCTGCGGCGGCGAGATGTTGACTACCTCGCCTGGTATACAGGAGGTCGTGGGTTCGATCCCGGCCCTGACGCCTGCTGCATATTTGGAGTGTGCGTGTCTCTCTCTCTCTCTCATCATGATCAAGGTGGCGAGATGTTGACTACCTCGCCTGGTACACAGGAGGTCGTGGGTTCGATCCCGGCCCTGACGCCTGCTGCTGTATATTTGGAGTGTGCGCGTCTCTCTCCCCGTGGTCGCGTGGATCTTTCTGCAGATCCCCTCCGGTTTTCCCCTCCACATCTAGAAACGTGCGTTTTACAGTATTTTGGATAATCCACTTCGTTGAGCTATCATTCGTGATAGCCAGCTCGCTTCTGAAAAGCAGCTACTACGTAGCTCAGTGGGGCCTTTTAGTTTAGCAAGGGGCCGTCTGTATTAGAGGGGGGGGCAGCGCATTGCAAAACAGAGGCAGCACAGCCTACACACGGCACAACACGCGCTGTGACAACAGTACAGCAGGGGCAATGGGGCCGCAGTTACCAACACAGTGGAGAATGCAGAGGGAGGGGATGGAGGGGATGGAAGAGAGGGAGGGGGGTGGGTGTAGAACTACATACGGGGGTGGCTCGGCGCGCATGGCTACAACGCGGTGAGGCGGTCCGTTTCCGCTCTGGCTTCCGCTCGGAAGCCCCAACCCCCCCCCTCTGCCCCCCCCCTCCTCCCTTCCCTGCCCCCCTCCCCTCCCTCGCGGTGCAGCAGCAGCCGCCGGATTGTGCACGAGTCGGGCAGGCAGAGGGGTCGTGGATTGCGAGCGTGCTGGGCAGTGGATACTCAAGCGCGACACACACACACGGCTCTCTGTGTTACATACAACCTACTCGTATGTACACACACACACGCGTGTGTATTATAGACGCTGTAGAGATACCGTATTCTAGTCGACACTACGACCGCTAGCCATAGGATCTTACACATTGATACACGCATCGATATATACTGTAGAGGCGATGCCGTATCGCATACCAACACTCGTGGACGCACTGGTGGTACACATTCACGGCTATAGATAGGCATCTACACGTACGGGACACACACACACGATACATATTACGCACGCGCACACGCACGCGTACCCATCCTCGCCGCGCAAATTTCGGGCTCGTCGTTCGATACGCACGTACACGTCTCCTATATACAAACCTCCTCGCCACCACACACACACACGCGCCTATTACATACATAACAAAAACACACATCGACGTACAGATATGTAGCTGTCATTAGCCACACGCGCGCACGTACACACACGTGCGCACACGGGGCACACACACACACAGGGCAGCAGGAGGATGTGAGTGGCGGGCACACGAGCCGGGCTTGCTACTCTCTCCTCTCGCTTTCGCCTCTAACCCACCGTTACCACAATCTACATCATCATCATCTTCTTCGTCCTCTTCCTCTTCGTCGTCTGCTGGGGTTTTGGAGGGTGGAGTGCGCGGGGAGCCGCGAGAGGGGCCGACATGATGCGTGTGACGCTGCTGCCAGCTCCGAGGACATGAAAGATGAGCGAAGAGACGCGCCCAGACGAGTAAGTGGCAGGGACGAGGCCCCCTTCTCCACCTCCCCACACCACCTCTGACCACCACCACCACCACCACCTGCTCTATCAATACCCGTCCATCCACTACCTCGTCCATCCAGAAACCTCTCGTATTCTCCGTCTTGCCTTCCCATCATCATTCGTCAAAAATCCTTCACCACTGCAATGTTTGTCTCGTTAGTCCAGAACCGCCCGTCATTTCCTCCCATCTGTCTCTTCAATCCTGCACAACATCCAACTGTTTACCTCCCTCCTCCGCCCTTCATTCCTCACCACATCCCTCACCACATCCTTCGCCATCTACGCAGCTCGTTCGCCTCCTACCAACGCGCACAGCGTTGCCAACGCATCACCACGCGGCCCATGTCCCGTTCCCTCCGGCATCTCCATCCACCAACACCTACACTCTCCGAGCTCCCCTGCACCATCCACCTCCCCCTACTCCCTTCGTCAACAACTTCCCTTCCCACGAACAGACCCCCCCTCTCAATGCCGCTCTCTCTCTCTCGTCTGGGCCACCGTGGAGCCCTCAGACACGGCCGTGCGTGTGCTGGGCACGTCGTGTTTCGGGGGTGCTTGCAAAGAAGGGCAAAAGGCTTTCCCAGTGTTTCCCAGTGTGAGGACCGAGGAAGGAGGGCGGGTTGCATTGCTAAGAGGGCACACGTGGAGATGACCCAGGGAGAGGTCGGGATTTCCCAGGATTGAGATTTCAGCTAGAGATGTAAATTGTTACTCCTGGGACGGGTTGAGCGGCCGCTCTCAATAATGGGACGCACGCGTGTGGCAGAGGTTGTTGGTTCGCTTTTGAAGAAAGCCAGGATGGTGTCACCAGCCCGTGGGCCAGGAGACCTGCGGGTTTTACAATCACCTGGGGGGGGGAGACGGATAAGAGAGTCCTCGCGAGGCTGAGTGAGTTCCCAGGACGGCAGATGTCTCAAAACGGAAAAAAAACGAAAACCGGCCATTGCTGGAGCGGGACCCCTGATGCAGGGCGAGAGGTGGCTCTGGAGATGGAGCAGCAGCAGCAGCAGGAGGAGCAGGAGGAGGGACTGGATGTGGGAGGGATGGGGACACGTCTTGTGGGATCGTCTGAGCGGGCTCTCTGGTTCCATGCCCAGGGGCGGGAGAACGGCGAGGGAAGAGGGGGGAGGGAGGGGGGCCGCCAGGTGCCGCCATTCCGCCCAGAGAACCCGCCATGTTTTTATCAATCGCTCTCATTAGCATAGGAGGAGTCCATTCATGAAACGCGCCGCCGCCGCCGTGCCGGAGTCGGCGTCTCTCGCCACCGCTGCGGCGGAGAGCGCCCAAGGACCGCAACGCAACGGGCCGTGGCCGTGACGGCCATTTAACGTTCACCCCCCTCCTACTCCTCCTCATCCTCCTCCCTCTGACTCCATCCTCCCTCCGACTCCATCCCCCCCCCGGCCCTCCCCTGGAAATGCCCTCCATGTTCTCGACAAAAGAACGCCGTGAAACACGCGCGCACTGTACCAGGGCGGCCCCATTAGTATGGAGGCCGCGTGTCTCCCCGTGTGAGTGTCTCCCCGTGTGAGTGTGTGTGTGTCTCTCCGTGTGAGTATGTGTGTGTCTCCTCGTGTGTGTGTGTGCCCCTGTGTGTGCGTGTCTCCCCGTGTGAGTCTGTGTGTCTCCCTGTGTGAGTGAGTGAGTCTCCCCGTGTGAGTGTGTGTGTGTCTCTCCGTGTGAGTATGTGTGTGTCTCCTCGTGTGAGTGTGTGCCCCTGTGTGTGCGTGTCTCCCCGTGTGAGTCTGTGTGTCTCCCTGTGTGAGTGTGTGAGTGAGTGAGTCTCCCCGTGTGAGTGTGTCTCCACGTGTGTGTGCGTGTCTCCCCGTGTGAGTGTGTGTCTCCCCGTGTGAGTCTCCCCGTGTGAGTGTGTCTCCACGTGTGAGTGCGTGTCTCCCCGTGTGAGTGTGTGTGTGTCACCCCGTGTGAGTGTCTCCCTGTATGAGTGTGTGCGTGTCTCCCCGTGTGAGTGTGTGTGTCTCCCTGTGTGAGTGTGTCTCTCCGTGTGTGTGTCTCCCTGTGTGAGTGTGTGTCTCCCCGTGGGAGTGTGTGAGTGTGTGTGTGTCTCCCCGTGGGAGTGTGTGAGTGTCTCCCCGTGGGAGTGTGTGAGTGTGTGTGTATCTCCCCGTGTGAGTGTGTGTGTCTCCCCGTGTGAGTGTCTCCCTGTGTGAGTGTGTGTCTCGCCGTGTGAGTGTGTGCGTGTCTCCCCGTGTGAGTGTGTGTGTGTCTCCCATTGTGAGTGTGTGTGTCTCCCCGTGTGAGTGTGTGTGTGTTATACCCCGTGTGAGTGTGTGTGTGTCTCCTTGTGTGAGTGTGCGTGTCTCCCCGTGTCTGAGTGTGTGTGTCTCCCCGTGTGAGTGTGTGTGTGTCTCCCCGTGTGAGTGTGTGCGTGTCTCCCCGTGTGAGTGTGTGCGTGTCTCCCCGTGTGTGAGTGCGTGTGTTTCCCCGTGTGAGTGTGTGTGTGTCTCCCCGTGTGAGTGTGCGTGTCTCCCCGTGTGTGAGTGCGTGTGTCTCCCCGTGTGAGGGGGTGCGTGGGAGCGGTGGCGCAGCGGTTAGCGCACTGCGCTATGACGCGCCCTCGGCAGCGTTGCGGCCAACAAAAACTGCCCAATATACGAAACCCAGTCCCGAGCCTCCCCTAGGTCGACTCGGCCTCAAACGAGTACCACCTGGAGCGGCGTGTAAAACATTCGACACCGGGGAGACAAAGGCGGCCGGGCGTAGTGTTGCCCCCCCCCCCACCCTTTTCCACAACCCTCGTGTGCGGCCTTCTTCGGTGTTCGCGATAACAGCGCCCAGCCCATGAAATAAGACCACGGGGGAGTCTCTCGGTCTTTGCGAGTGTGGTCACTGTGGTGCCAGCATTATTTTTGACCGCTTTTCATTCATAAATGCCCAGGCCCGTTATACATCCGTGCCGCTGTCTCAACAGCGACCACCACCACCCACCCACACACACCACCACCACACACCCACCCACCACCACCACCCACCCACCACCACCCACACACACCACCACCACACACACCACCACCACACACCCACCCACCACCACCACCACCCACCCACCTACCCACCCACCCACTACCACCACCCACCACCACCCACCCCCCACCAACCACCCACCCCCCACCACCCACCCACCACCACCCACCCCCCACCAACCACCCACCACCATCCACCACCAACCACGACAGCCACAATACCCCTTCCCCCACCGCACGTACACCCCAACCCCGCTCGTTCCACCACCAAAACCACAAGACAAAGATCACCCGTATAGCCTTTGAAACAGACTGTTGGGGCAAAGGGCTGCGAGTGAGAAAACACGAGGGTGTGGGGGTGGCCAGCCCCACGCCCGGCCGCCTTTGTCTCCCTAGTGGCGATGTTAACACACCGCAGCAGGTTACAAATTTAAGTCGACCTAGATTAGATAATCACTGAAGGCGGTGGTAGCCGTGAGATGCAATTGATGTAGGGACGACGACGCGATAACCACTACACTACCGCTCCCCACACACACAACACACCACTACTCACCACTACACTACCGCTCCCCACACACACCACTACTCACCACTACACTACCGCTCCCCACACACACACACACCACTACTAACCACTACACTCCCACTCCCCACACACACACCACTACTAACCACTACACTACCACTCCCCACACACACACCACTACTAACCACTACACTACCGCACCCCACACACACCACTACTAACCACTACACTACCACTCCCCAAACACACACACCACTACTAACCACTACACTCCCACTCCCCACACACACCACTACTAACCACTACACTACCGCTCCCCACACACACACCACTACTAACCACTACACTAGCACTCCCCACACACACACACCACTACTACTAACCACTACACTCCCACTCCCCACACACACACCACTACTAACCACTACACTACCACTCCCCACACACACACCACTACTAACCACTACACTACCGCTCCCCACACACACACCACTACTAACCACTACACTACTGCTCCCCACACACACACCACTACTAACCACTACACTACCGCTCCCCACACACACACCACTACTAACCACTACACTACCGCTCCCCACACACACACCACTACTAACCACTACACTACTGCTCCCCACACACACACCACTACTAACCACTACACTACCGCTCCCCACACACACACCACTACTAACCACTACACTACTGCTCCCCACACACACACCACTACTAACCACTACTCTACCGCTCCCCACACACACACCACTACTACTAACCACTACACTCCCACTCCCCACACACACACCACTACTAACCACTACACTACTTCTCCCCACACACACACCACTACTAACCACTACACTACCGCTCCCCACACACACACCACTACTAACCACTACACTACCGCTCCCCACACACACACCACTACTAACCACTACACTACCGCTCCCCACACACACACCACTACTAACCACTACACTACTGCTCCCCACACACACACCACTACTACTAACCACTACACTCCCACTCCCCACACACACACACCACTACTAACCACTACACTACCACTCCCCACACACACACCACTACTACTAACCACTACACTCCCACTCCCCACACACTCACACCACTACTAACCACTACACTACCGCTCCCCACACACACACCACTACTACTAACCACTACACTCCCACTCCCCACACACACACCACTACTAACCACTACACTCCCACTCCCCACACACACACCACTACTAACCACTACATTACCACTCCCCACACACACACTACTACTAACCACTACTCTACCGCTCCCCACACACACACCGCTACTAACCACTACACTACCACTCCCCACACACACACACCACTACTAACCACTACACTACTGCTCCCCACACACACACCACTACTAACCACTACACTACCACTCCCCCCACACACACACATTACTACTAACCACTACACTCCCACTCCCCACACACACACCGCTACTAACCACTACACTACCACTCCCCACACACACACACCACTACTAACCACTACACTACCACTCCCCACACACACACCACTACTAACCACTACACTACCACTCCCCACACACACACACACCACTACTAACCACTACACTCCCACTCCCCACACACACACCACTACTAACCACTACACTACCGCTACACACACACACCACTACTAACCACTACACTACCGCTCCCCACACACACACCGCTACTAACCACTACACTACCACTCCCCCCACACACACCACTACACTACCGCTCCCCACACACACAACCACCACAACCACCACGACCACCACAACCACGACAACCACCGCCCCTCCTCCTCGGTGGGGGGAGGAGTACGTGGCAGCCTCTCCTGGCTGACACACAAACACGAGGCGTTTCTATTCCCTGCATTTGAATCTACACCCCCCCCCCCCCATTACACAGCTGAGAATCCACGCTGAGTCGGATAAACACTGTAATCACGCACTGCCCGTTTCAATCCACTGCTGGATGGAAGCCCCCCCCCCCAAAGCGTATCGGTGGCGAGGGATTTGTCAGGGCGGCCTGCCGCACTCGCCAGCGTGGCGGGCCCCGGGGTCTGGTGGAGAAAGGAAACAACATCATTGCCTCATGTACAAATGGAGGCATGGTGGACACGGTTGAGGAACTTTGTGTTCAATGTAAGTATAGTAAGTGCTGTATGTTCATTTTGGGGGGGGGAGGGCGGGGTTGGCGGTGGGGGGCACTGCCACACTCGCATGCCCTTGTGAATTAATTCACCGTCTCTGACGTCCGCTTCGAAGCAACCAGCAGCAGCAGCACTTTTGATAATTCCTTGAAAATGTCAACCAGGTGCCGGGACACGCGTCCAAACTTTTTTAGCTTCGTGGAGACCGGCCCAGTTGGGTGGCGAGATTGGCATAACCGCTCGGCAGTACGGCCATCGATAGCGGCAGGAGACCGCATCGCTGTTCATTGCACACCCATCGATGTCTCGCGTTGCGATTTCAGTTTGTAGTATTATTGTTAAGCAACCGCAGAACCTCGCTGGGTACAGTGACAACCCCTACTGTGATGCTTGACATGTGCATCGCGTACGCACGTGGAGGCACTTTCAGAATTAAACAGCACGAGAAATTAGCTCGTTTTCACAAATCATAACTCGTAAAATGCCCAATGCATTTTCGCAATCGGCCATAACGCAAAGCACATTGCACGTACAGTGGACAAAACTTGGGCCCAACTACCGTGTTGAACAGACAACGAATTGTGGATGTCTGTTCAGAGTGTGCGACACTTGACACACGCACGGGCCTGCGTTACCTTCTGGCAGTTTAAAACACTGTACGTGCAGACACATTTTTTGCAGGTTAAATGCACCTCGAAATTAATAAATAGCCGAGGTGGATAAGAGGGCAAGTACAGCCTGCTGGCAGCGAAACACTGTTGTGACTGACTGTGGAGAGGCAATGCTGCAGAACGGTTAGAGAGAGAAATGTTTACTGGGTAGAGAGCCCATTCTGTTTGTGCTGGCAATGAAAAGGACCTTTAACCACCACCACTACTAACACCCCTACCTCAATCTGAGACATGGTTATGTTGGCAGATGCCGCGGAACATGTTTTGCAGTGGCACTGCTGGAAATGGCCAGGTACAATTTGAGTTTGTGGAAGCGCGGAAAAGCAGTTTCGGCGGCGGTCCACCTGTGCTTTCCGTGGGGTCGTCTTTGGGTGGACCGCTCCACAAATGAGATGATTGTTACGGACGAAGCGAGCGGTTCTCAAAAGGAAAAAGGGACTTTTACGTTCAAACCGCGTCGCGAATAAAGAATTGCGGCGACTCTTTCAAGCAACGACAGCGCAATAAAACGGTGGCTCGCCGTGGCTCACCGTGGCCTTTTCGATGAGCCAACGAGCGGTGGCTCTGCCATCATGCCTGGCTCAGTGCCACCATCTTCCAGCCGCGTGCTCTTTTCTGTCGGGAGGTTTATGTCGCAGGACGCTAATCGCCGTGGTGTCGCCGATGTTTCTCATGGCTTGCGCCGGAGATCCTTAGGACAAGGATCGGAGTGAGTCCCTTGCTTTGAATGGGCAACACTTTGGGTGAGTGGTTCTGGGTCACCCTGTCCTCGCTCGGTACAAATTACTTAATGTGGACAGCCTGGGATGAAAGGTCATTGTAAGGTTGCTAGCATACGCTTGCGTGTGTGTGGTTGCAGTGGGGAGCGGTAGCGCAGCAGTTAGCGGCCTGCGCTTCGAACCCGGCAACACGAGTTGGATTCCCACTCATGGCCAACACCAGTGACGATTATTTGAACCGGTTCTGGGCCTCCGCTAGGTCGACTCAGCCTCAAAAAAGTACCTGGTGCGGTGTGTAACATCCTCACTAGGGAGACAAAGGCGGCCGGGCGCGGTGTTGGCCACCCATCCCCGCGTGTGCTGTGCCGGCCTTCATAGGTGCTCGCTAACAGCACTCGCCCCTACAGTCTGTTAGAGGCTGTGGTTGAACTTATGTTTAAATTGGCATCATTGACTGCTTCTGCAAATGGGGGTACTTTACTGTCTTTCACGTCTATCGCATTAGACATTTTTACACTCGCCAGCAAAGCGGAAGGTCATTAAGTGGCCAACTGTGAAAGAGAATTGGTTACAACATTACAAGTCAAAGTGATTTACTGCTCAAAAGAGCATTGAGGCGTTGTGCTCATCTCCTGTTTACAGCCCTGAGCCAGTGGTGGAATGTCCACATACCTATGGTGGGGGCGAGTCTATCTATAGGACAACCATTGTGGACTTCCCTTCAAAGTCGTAGTGATATCATGGGACTCCGGAGGGATGATGGGCCGAGTCAATCAACCTCTACCGCTGACAACACCCGGCCAAGTTTAGCCACCCAACGTACAAGACTTTTCCCACGTTGCAGCCTCTTAAATTCACAATATGGACAAGTTGTGAATTTAAAATGCCAGTTTGCGGTCAAGCAACATTCCATCACCGGAGTCAACAGTAGGCTTGAGCTCTATGGCCTCTTGCCGTGGCAATGTGTCATTTTCACCACTGGCCGAGGAGGGAGGAGGGGGCTACCAACAGAGGTTGCCCACCACCACTACCCATGCTTGTGTTTGTGGCACTTTGGCTTCAAGTCGTTTGCCATATGGGGTGCCACGGTGGCTAGCTGTTAATTACTTCGTCTGGTATACAGGAGGTCGTGGGTTCGATCCCGACCCTGACGCCTGCTGCTGTATATATGAAGTTACCATGTCCTCCCTGTGGTCTCGTGGATTTTTCTTTGGGCCCTTCGGTTTTTCTCTCCACATGAGGAAACACGTGTGTAGAGTGTTTGGCTGCTATGCATCCACGTGATAAGCCACTTTGTTAGGCTATCGCGTGTGGCCAGGTCGCTTCTGAAAAAGAGCTAGAAATAGCTCAGTGGGCCTTACCTAGTAAAATATCACGAGAGGTGTGGTAAATTGTGGGCAGCCGTACGTACACTCAACAGTCCCATCAAGACCATTTTTTTAAGTAAGAAAAAATTGTATGCAAAATGCCCCCTGTCTGTGACAGGGAGAATGCTGTTTACTGTTGGGCACAGCATTTAATTGTGTTTGTGGTCTCGAGGCATCAGGCCCAAGGCAGTATTACTTAATTTCAAGGATTGCTGGTCTAATGAGTCTATTGCAGACAAAGTCTATTGCAGAGACATCCCATCGTTAATCAGAACTCGACCACCTGTAACTGTGACCAGTGGAGGTCTGTGCATTGTTTGTCCACCTAAACGTTCGCTTACACATCTCTGAGCTCGACGGGAGAATAACGTGAAGTAATTTTTATTCGTAATTTTTTCTTTTTACAATCGTGCTTTTGGCATCGTGCAGTTGTTCAATTTCAAACCGTCACGGAGCAGCGCAATGTCCCCCATATTAGAAAGCGACGTGCAGAAAGTGACACCGCAGAACTAATTCTGAGATCCTGTCACGTGACCTCGTACCTGCGCTCAGGCTGCTGCTGCTCGCACCACTTTCCTGCAGACTCTGCAGTAGAGATTTCATTGCATGGCAGTAATAACTGAAACTTGGATTTTTATTTTTTTTCCAAAATTAAGTCTTAAAAACAAAACTAAACAAATATTCACGTGATTTGTGTGTTGTGTGGTCATTGTTGATAGGGCTGAAACCATCAACTGACTGCACTTGAGCAGCCAGTGTAAATCTGGATGATCACTGCCCAGATTTGAACTCTGGATGCCAGCAGCAGTACCGACTCAGTCCTCTGAACCCTGAAACCACCCGGCCGCCACTTTCGCAAGACCACTTTTCGAACATCCTTTTTCTGAGTCTGGTAATCAGTGAGCGGGCGTGAGAACAGTGAGCAGCGCTCGCTTAAGAATGGACAGAATTGTCTGTTCCTTGGGTTGGGACTAAAACCCATAAATTCCATTGGTTCAGTGCCCTAATATTGGCATTCAACGCCATAGAGACACCTTACGACATCATTTTATTAATATTTTAAGGCTCATAAGATAGCCGCTACACTGGTTACATCAGTCGATCAATAATATCTGGTCCACGGTCACAATGGGGGACAATTTCTAGAAACTTTGCATTCGTGGAATTCCATTAAAACAAAACGATGGTTTTGTTCCGGTGGCCCGGGAACAGTGTGTGTATATATAGACGTGAGCACGGTACAATACAGTGTTGTAGCGTAACAATGCCAGCTGGAGCGGAACGGAATCCCAAGCGGATGTACTCGGCGCAGAGCAAATACCACCGCTCGTTGCTACATCGGAAACCGTTTCTCTTTGTACTTGTTGTATTTTTGAGAACCAAAAGAGCGCTAAAGCGTCACAAAAATCACGGCATGCGCGGAATCAAAACAAATTGCAGTCGTTTCGAATCGCCCTTTGCTTTGTCCGCGTTTTCAAAGAAATAGCTGCACAAGCGGTGATATTGGCGCGAACTGGTTTTTTTTTTGCCAGGTCATGTTGCTGATGCTATCAGTCCCATTTCACAAGGAAGTGAGATTAGGCCAAAAGGTTCACTTGATGTGTTACTGTATTTAGGATCGGGGAAAAGAAACTCGCTGTTATTCAATATTTTTCATGTACGTATGTTGAACCTCTTCCGCACCGTACGTAGCCAACCATGCCAATCGGAGGTGCGGGTGCAGGACAATAAACAAAACACAAAAAAGGGGTTGTAACGAAAATATTTATTTCCAGTTCTAACAGATTTTGTAATTTATGGGGGCAAAATTTTGGGGTGAAAAAAAGATGCTTCTTAAAAAGTTGCCACCGGTTGTATTAAAATTATATTCTTCTCTGTAACAGGCCAAAAAAAACTAAACAAAAACTCGAGTGATATTCAGTCATGGAATGTTGCAGAGGCAGCCAAAACACATATCGCATTGGGGAATAACCACGCTGGGCGAAACTACAGAATAACTTTGGCTGTGTTTTCCATGGGCCCCTTTTGCCAGCCAAGTTTAACGTCACGTGCCCCCTTTTTTCGGCGTAGTTGCGGAGTTTTCTTGACGCATGCCGCCAACAAACTTGGACATTCCGTTTCTTGGAGCAGTGACGCGGCTCTGTGATGCAGCGTCCGCCGCCCGTTGCCGGAGGTTCGCCGTGGGAATGTGGCAGGCCACACCTTGGTTACTCGGCATCGGAAACTTGATTTATCCTTGGAGAAATCCGATGGGCTTTGAAGCTCTTTTTCAAATGTCCAGTAGGGGCAGGGGCAGAAAGTTACAACAACAAACGGCACAAAGTATAGGAGAGATAAGCAAATTGCTTTAAAAGATATATATAATACTACGCCCCGTCCGCTTCAGTAGACTTCAAAGTTCTCGCGACGTCATTCTAAAAGAGTAGGGCATTGTGTTCCAGCGTTCGTGGCTCAAATATCCAACATATAAATTTGATTACAGTACCTGCAAACTTCTCGACAACATCTGCCCCAACTGTGAGACTACTGCAGACTTTGTGTGTTAGACGCAGCGCCTTCGTGATAGCCTTGTGTTATAAGATTGGCGCAAATGCTCAATGTACGCAACTATAGTAAACCCTTGTTAATTCGACACACATGGGGCTCTAGCCTTTCCGAATTGTCCAATATTCTGAATAATGTGCAATGGTACACTCCCCATTGGCTCCTGCCACAATAAAAAATATCCAAATTTGTTTTCCCAAACTCTTCACACACCATACGCATTGACACACTGCATCAGTTCTATCAAAAACTTTAGATTTGTCTCGAAGACTAAAGGGGTTTCTACTTCAGTCCCTTTCTATTACTTCTTGGTGTGGGTGTAGACGACATTTCTGAGAGGGTTGGCTTTCACAGAGTGCATTAACGAGGTAAGGTCCAAAGCGACGGGTCTGCACTAACGCTCGCCATGCGGCACGCGTGGCGAGCGTTAGTGCAGCGTCGCTCCACGTGTATGCCGAAATTGGACCATTAGCTACAGCAATTCGGCTCGTGGCGAATTACTTATACTGTACTGTATACATGCCGAAAGTGCAGCCGTGTCAAATTATCCCAAATTATGAATGATCAAATTTCCGAAATAACGAGGTTTTACTGTATATCAAATCCAGGAGCTGCGATTTAAAAAAATGTTATACTTAAAAGCAACCCGGTTTATTCTGTGAATTCTGTCTAGCCGTGAGTGACTGGAATGAAACTATGAATTCACCTCGCTAGAATTTCTGGATTCATCTCGGGTAGCCTTCCGGGGATCTCGAGCTGTGTCCCAGTTTTTTTGACGGACGTTGTAACCACCAACAAACGAAATCTCACGTGGTCACGGCGCTGGTGTGCCGCGTTCAGTGGTGACGTTACTCGAGGCACGCTCGCGAATTCCTGACTTCGCCTCCAACGTGAGTCACGGCTACCCTTGACGGCATTACCACCACCGCTTGCCTCTGCTACCCTCTCATCCAGATTATCAGACGGCACACTCCCCTCTCCCCACCCCCATGTATTTTGAGGCAAACATTGGGGGGGTGCTGCATCTGGTGATCCGGTAGCGCTGTGAAAAGGGACATTGCCCAACATTTTTTCTGCCTTTTCTACACTTATAAGGCAGTGTTATTGACGAATGTGTTGTGGTTAGATTTTGTTTGTTATTTGTGCTCGTGCACCGCTGCCAACGCAGCAGCAACGTCGCCAAAATAATTTGCTTTTTAATCCAGTAGGTGTATGCGTGTGTGCGTGCGTGACCAGATTAGTATAATATTGGCACTGGGCTCCCGAGTTTTGGGGGGGGGGGGGTTTGTGAGCTTTGGCGTTGGGAAGCGTCTTCCGCTCCGAAGAGTACGGTAAACGCCGCCCGAGCCACTTCTGCGGTGAGTCACGGCACAGAATCTGCTCCCTTGACAGAATTTCCGCCACTGCCACCAGGACGAAGGTCGCTCATCGTGAGATCGCCGGCATCGCGAGGAGACGAGTCCCTCTCGAGCGAGCGAGCGCGGTGACGTCGCGGCCGTGCGGCGGAGAGCGCGCGGCGGGTGACAACCTCGTCATGATGCGTTTCTTTGGAAGCTCCGTCTCTCGCAGGCGCTCCGTTTCCCGCAGGCGCTCCGTCTCCCAGGGACGCGCCGCCTCGTTGCTGACGTGTCGCGAGTGATCGCTAAACAATGAAAATAAAAGTCCGAGCGGTGGAAACTTTGCGGCTCATTACTGTTTGTTCACGTATGTGCAAGTGTACGGTCGCCACCTGTCCTGGTTTTCCTAGGGATCGTCCGATTGTTGGAGTGAGGTCGCAGATTTTCCTGGGATAGCTGTCGGTCGTCCCGTGACATTAATATTCCTCTTTTTTGTCAGTCGTTCAACAATGCGCCATGCAAGGGAGAGTGAATGTACTTGCCTAAAGTCCTCCCCCACTCGCACGCGGTATTGTGAGATATCCTTCCCACGTCACGTCCCGGTGCTTTGTATCTCAGAGGTGACAACTCCCCCCACCCCATCCCCCACGCACGTACAGCGGTGCACAATCCACCGCCGGGGTTTACATTGCCCTCGTCGCGTACGGGAGGGCTTTGGGGGCAGCTCTGACCCCGGGGCCTCGAGGCAGGAGCAAGCGCGCTTTACGATTTGAGAATTAGCCGGCCGAGCGGCGATAGAAATCGTCCTCCCCCAACCGGTTACGCGGCAAAACGAGCGGACGTATTGTGGCCGACGGTGAACTCTTCGTGTCCGGGCCGGGCCTGCTGAGCAAAGTGCCGCCAAAACAGCCGTCACACACGCGGCACGCGCACACACACACACGCGGCACGCAATGCAGTGGACCCAATGAGGATGGCCACCGGGGTCCCCCCCCCCCTCCTGCATTGAAACCTAAATAAACGGTTTTGTGACGTGTGTGAGGTGTGTGTGACGTGTGTGTGACGTGTGTGCGTTTGTGTGTCGCGTGCGCTGGGGAGCGGTAGTGCAGAAGTTCGAGCAAATGGGTTGTTAACCAGTGGCCCTAGTTCGATTCCCGTTTATGGCCAATACCAGTGACGATTATCTGAACCGGTCCTGGACCTCCCCTAGGTCGACTCGGCCTCAAATGAGTACCTGGTGCGGTGTGTAAAATCATTGCCACTGGGGAGACAAAGGCGGTCAGGAGTGGTGCTGGCCACCCACCCCATTGGGTACCGTTCCGCCCTTCGTAGGTAGCTACTCACTGCACTTGCCCCAACAGTCTGTTCAGGCTACACAGGGGATCTTTGTTTCTGGCGTGCGCTTCAAGTAATTCTCCAGGAAGATTTTAGTGTTGCCGAGAATTCGTGTTCGACTCGAGGTGATAAGTTATTGCAAGAGGCAGCCCTCATCGAGCCTCAAGACTCTCCATTCAGGAGGAGGTTTTCCTGCCCGCTCGGCATATTTTGGCGTCATCCTTTAGCTTTTTTGTGTGCGTGGATGTTTGTAAGCTCTCTTGCTGGCCGTTGGTGGACGCTCCCCATCCCTGTGGTTGGAACCGATCTAAAGTGCGAGCCCCCCGATTTACCGATCACTATTTGCGGCTGCTGCATCATTCTGCTCGTTTGATTTCGCATTAACGGTCGCCAGTCGTCCATGGCCTGGGTCTGAATCGCGGCTCTCAGTAAAGGGCACCTCTTGCTTTGCGCAACTACGCCATCACACCTCCGATGAGCACGGTTGGCTACGTACGGTGCGAAAGAAGTTGAACATACATACAGACATCTCCTGGCCATGGGATTGGCACCGATTTATTTCATTAAAAGATATAACCATGGAAATTCCCGTGAGATGGGACTCATAGCACACATGTCACGACACATTCACACATTTAAAATCTGTAACTTTTTGGTATGAATCTATACAATTAATATTAACAAGCAAACACGTACATATTTTTTTTGTATAAACAGTACGATAAGTAATGCACACCACCGGTTCATATGGTTTATATCCGCACGGTAACAGTTGCAAATGTTGTGCGGGTGAGTTCTAATTAAAGGTGTAAACAAGTTGAGACAGACGGAATATTCGAGTGTGTCTGTCGTTTTAATTGGTTGAATCCCATCGCTGGCGCTGATTTCCTCGGGGCGTTGCCAAGTGGCCACGCAAACGCCCCTCGGCTGTATTTGCCAAACGCAGGTCGTTTTGTGGAATACAACTTATTTTTAAGTCGTCTTTTGCGCTTGGACCTCTTCTGCTCAAGAAGAGAGGTGGGTCATGTTGAGCGCGGACCTATCCACTGGCGATTCAGACGACTCCCTTGGACTCCAACTCGGACTTAGAAGACACGGGGACGCGAGTTGAACGCTCGAGCCGTCCGGCCAGCGTCTGTGCCGTGATGAGACACGTGACAGTGCGAGGGGCCGCCCCACACGGAGCCGCTGGCCATGTGGCTCGTGCCCCACAGGGATGCATTCATCGTCGTCATTGTCACTATCATCAGTCACCGTCTACTGCTGCATGAATGCCTTCCCCACGCGATGCCATTTCTTGTGGTATTGCAAACAAAAAAATACAACTAAACTATTTTTTATTCTAGCAGGTAAGGCCCACTGAGTTATGTAGCTCTTTTTCAGAAGTGACCTGGCCACAAATGATAGCTCAACGAAGCGGCTTATCACGTGGAAATGTATAGCAGCCAAATACTCCAAACGCACGTTGATTCTAAATGTGGAAAGAAAAACCGGAGGACTTGGAGAAAAATCCAAAGGGAGAGAGGCATGAAAACTCCAAATATACAGCAGGCGTCAGCGATCAGGATTGAACCCAAGATCTCCTGTATACCTGGCGAAGTAGTTAACATCTTGCCACCGTGGCGCCCCAGTCTGGCATACGAACTGATCTCATTGCTTCCTGTCAAAGGCAGTGGCGGCGATGATGATGATGATGGTGGTGGTGCGGTTTCTCCCTTGGCTGCCATTCCCTCACTTGTCCCGTTGTTCTTTGTGGCCCAACTGGCCAAGCCAACTTCGTGGTGCGATACCACCGACTTTGTGGTACCACCGACTGATTCGAGTGCTCTTTCTGTCACTTTGTGCTTTTCTGACTTCTGAGCGCGCATTTCTGCCCGCACGTGCCTCCGGGCATTAATCACGGTTGCCGTCAGTTAACGCTGCGAGACCGAGCTGGGGGAAATATGAAAGTAGGATCCTCACCCCGGCCTGCTCTGATTTATATTCCCATCGTCTGAGTTGGGGCGAGTTCAGGTGAAATACCCCCAGGAAGATCCTCCTCGTGCGAGGAGAGATGCATGATTTTCGTGATGCCCATGGACTTGTGGCCTTTTAATAAGATAAAGGAGCAGCCCTGCTATTACTTGCCCACACCCACTACTGGCAGAAGGGCCTCCACTAGAGGGAGCTGCAGAGAGCCCCTCTCCAGAGAGCCCGTCTAGTGACCCTGCTCTTGCACGCGGGCGAAGAGGTGGAGGTACCCACACTTTACCCCACCGCACGCCACTAACTGTTGTGTGCATAAAAGATGTAGGAGGCGGATAAACATTTTGACATTGTTCATCACTCGGTCTGAATACCATTCGTTGACCGATCGAAATGTCAGTAAAAGCGTGGGTGGGTGGGTGGGTTTAAGTGTTTTTTTTAAAGTAATATGGTTTGTAAATCAGCGGTTGACGTAATGGTGTGCAACACTTTTCTTTCCGAGAAAGAAAAAGCATTCTGTGCCGCGTCGTGGGGGGTATGCTGGTGTGCTGAATCGCTCTCTGCGATGCGACTGAAGCCCCCCCCCTCCCCCTGTAACCAAGGGCGACCACCGTGTTGCCGCGTGGCTATCATCATCATCTTCTTCTTCTCCGTCAGCCTCCCAGAAGGCCGAGGCGACGCAGGGAAATGCATTACCCCGCCGCAGCCGCGGATGCCGCCGTCCGCGCATGTGGAAATGCGTTCGAGAGGAAGTGAAGTCCACACGCCGTTCGTCTTCGTTGATCGGCGCGACGTCCGCGGATTTACATTGGGATGCTTTGCACGTCGGCGCAGTGTCGGAGCAGATGGGGACGTGGCTGTGAAAATAAATTAAAAGGCTTAACGTGTTATTGCATTAGCAGGAAGTTGGGCGTGCGGCGCTAAATCCTCAACGGGTGCCGTACTGTCGCGTTTTCTTCAATGAGCGTGTGTTGGCGGTGTCGGCATGATCTCGTTTGTGCTGCGGAATCCGTAACATCCGTAAACATAGTAGCAAAATAAACACGCGCACATTTCATTCACCGATTTCCTACATCTGTCCCCCCCCACGTAGAAGTTTTTGTGCAGCCACACGGCCCTCTGGGAAAGCAAAATTCTAGCAGCATTGGTTCAACACACGCCAAACTCTCATCAGCAGTCAGGCTACTCGCTTGAACCAATGCTGGTGAACTGCCAATGTTCAGCGTTTGCTTGTGCTGACCCTGATGCCGCTGAAATGACGTGCTACCAGAAGGCCGTCTTGGCTGATGGGATGAGTAAAACAAATACTTAAAAAAATGTAATGTAGAAGGACAGATTCGGGAAGAGAAGCGTCTTGTCCGCTCAATTATTTGTTATGTTCTCCAGAACGTGGGTGAACTATTGTTTAGCGTTACAGACAAAGTAGACCTCGCGGCTTCACACGCCCACACGATCAGGGTGAAGTCTGTGCCACATAGCCTGCTGCATTCAGGAACTTTTCGATATTTTCTGTTATGAAGCAAATGTTATTTTTATTATTACAGCGCGCGGAATTTTGCAATCGGCCGAGCTGCTGAAACGTAACGCGCTTTGTGTCGGTCCGCGAGATCATGTTTTTGTTGTTGTTCAGACTCTGGTGGCAAAGTCTGCAGCGACGTGAGCTTATCACGTCTCTTGTGTGTGGGGCTCACCTGACCGACTCCGAACGCCCGGGGACAAAATAATAAAGCGGGCGGCAGCCTAAACAAAAAGAACCCCGAGACAGATGCGGGCGATGCGGCAACACGCCCTCGTTATTATGGCTGTGAGTTGTCCGCAAGGCGCAACGGTGCGGCTGGCGTTGCATGCGAACGGGTCCCGTAGCTCGCTTCGCCTGCGTCGTCTTTCACACGGCGTGCACGCCGAGTGTGAAGGGGGACCCCATTGATGGTCTAGGTGGCTGTTCTGTTCGTGCGAATCACGGTAGCGGCCGATGTGGTTCAGGAGCTCGATGGCAACGTGGAGGTCTAGGTCTGCTGCTTGCCACGACGAGAGGGCTTCAGGAGAGAGAGAGAGTTTGTGTCGCTTTGCTGTTCCTTCTGCGTTGAAAGAGCGCAGACTACAGGCGCGTATGTTGAACTTCTTTAGCGCCGTACGTAGCCAACCGTGCTAATTGCTTAACGAGCATTCTTCCTACCAGGATTCGCTATCACGAGCAATTCGAATTTAGACCCATATGTTCGCAAAACGAGTAACATGTTCGATTAACGAGCGCAGACTGATAAATATGCCGTGGCAGCAGGGAAGGGGAGCACGGTGGCCCGCAGTTGTTTGTTCACCAGCTGTCCTGTGCTTGGTCACGTGTTTGCCCACGTGTTTGGTCACGTGGGGGAGGAGGGGGCCTCGTGGTGGCACTGAAATGGGTGTGGGGAGCGGTGGTGTAGTGGTTACGGCTCAGTGGTACGAATCCGGCGATCCGAGTTCAATTCCCGCTCAAGGCCAACACCGGTGACGATGATCAGAACTGGTCCCGGGCCTCTCATAGGCCTACTCAGCCTCAAATGAGTACCTGGTGTGGTGTGTAAGCATCGCCACGAGGGAGACAAAGGCGGTTTGGTGTGGTGCTGGCCACCCACCCCTCGTGTGCTGTACCGGCCTTCGTAGGTGCTCGTGAACAGCACTTGTCCCTACAGTCTGTTCAGACGATACGGGGGATCTTGCACTGGTTCTTCGTATGTGGTAAGCGTTACAGTTAATGTTTTATTACTTTATTTTAAAAGCATTATTTGTATTTCTCACGTTCAAAGAGCTGTTCAAGAGTGGAACATTTTGGGGCTGAAAGGTATATCAGCTTTCAACATGGGAGTCAATGGGAAATCGACGATCATTTAGCGAGTTGTCTCTTAAAGACGAGCAATTTTCGCGGAATGTAATTCGCTCGTGAAGGAGAGACAGGCGCATGTCAAGTGGTTTACTCCTGGACATCTATAAACAAATATTCTGATTCTGAGTGTACGGTCCATCGTTTGGGTTGCTTTGGCCACATCAACAGGTACACGAACAGGCCGATGCGCTCCTCTCGTTCACGACATGAACATTAAAGACACGAGCCACGGGAGTGCGAGATTTGGCCATCGAGGCGGCTATCGAGTTCCGAGTAGCGTTCCTCTGAACTTGGCCGAGCCTGGACTTGCTTGGGCCCCACCAGAGACGTTCGTCCGAAGGCCATTGCACGATCAGGGGAATAACGTTTCACTTTTATTGGCGATGAAACTGACTACAGTTTTGTTTGTTTGCAATTTGAGTTGTCCACAGTTTGCTGACGCAGCGCGTTGCTTCTGCTGTCCAGCAAAACTGAAACTCACGATTGAGTCGCTCATTCCCATTTCACGTGTGGAAAGAACAGCGAATACATTTGTGTGTTTTTGAGTGATACACCAATGTACGGTCTAATTATATTCTCAACGATTCCATCGGCTATTATACGGTCAGCAGGCTTGCGTGTTCAAATCCTGGTCGAGAGTTGATCCGGCACATCATCATTTCACGATCGATAAAATGAGTACCTACTTTACAGGGAACTCAACAGTGGTTGTCTTATGGATAGCCTTACCCCTGCCACAGGAATGGGGAAATTCCATCACTGGCTCAGGTCCGTAAACGGGGGATCAGCACCGATGGCTCAATGCTCTCGCAAGCAGGAAATCACTTTGGCTTCGTTTAAAAAAAATCTTGCTTTCCTATCCGCTTCCAATCGTTACGTCACAAATAATCTCTCCCCTGTCTCTCTCTCGTTTGCCCGCCTCGATCTCCCGCGTCCGCTGCTCGTGCCTCCTCGCGTATCTCTTACAACAGCAACAACAAAATAACTGACGGAAAAATGAGCGAGCGGGGGGGGGGAACACCCCGGTGCCCTCACGCCCCCCCCCCACACGCCCGGGCGTGCTGACGGCACCGTGGGACGAGCGGCCGCCTCTCCGCGGCGCTGCGATCGTCTCGCACACGCGAGACTCGGGTCACCCGTCACTGGACTCACGAAGGGGGGCGGTTCGTACGTACGTACGTTGAACTTCTTGTATGTATGTATGTTGAATTTGTTGTATGCATGTTAAACTTCTTGTATGTTGAACTTCTTGTATGTATGTTGAACTTGTATGTATGTTTGTTGAACTTCTTGTATGTTGAACTTCTTTTTGCACCGTACGTAGCCAACAGTGCTAATCGGATGTTGTGGGAGGGGGGGGACAACAAACTAAACACAAAAAGCAGTTCTGAAGAAATGAGTTTTCATTCTAGGTTTAAAAGTGCATAGCTCCGGTGGCTTCTTAATATCTGGAAGGAAGAGCATTCCAGACGGCCGCAAAATCACCGTGCGATGCGGTGGCCGTCTTTGTTCGATGGACCAGCCAAAAAGCCGCCGCTGCTGCTGCTGCTGACCACGGGAGGAGTCCGTGCACGATGATGGTTTATGCCACTCCAAGGTTTTCAGGCGGTGGCGCCCAAATTGTTCTTGAGGGCCGGCGTCGGTGCAGCGCACGGCGAGGAGTGAGCACGCCGACATTCTGTCTCCGCAGAGCAAGGGCTCTTGGTAAAAAAAAAAACACCCCACACTCGACCTCCAAATTGCGAGAGGTCATCCCCCCCCCCGCTCCTGTGCTGTCCCCGCTGTCTGGAATTTTCTCCCCCCCCCCCCCGCATCATCATTCGGCTCCTTCCCTCGCAGCCGCCGCTCGCCTTTGGAATTCCCTCCTCCTCCTCCCCCGGCCTCTACACAATAATAACCTCTCGCTCAGTTCAAGAAATGTGCCGCACTCCTCCCCTTCTGCCACAACTTTTGACAGTGCCCGTGAGTTGCTGTTGGGCCTGTGCGTTCGGCCGCTGTGCAAACCGTTCCAAGCAAAATATCATTTTGCGATGCCAGTTTTGCCCGAATATTTTCTAGAACGTTTCTTTGCAACGACGTCTCGTGTTTCCCTCACCTCCTACTTAACTTGCAATGACAATCCTCCCAGAAAGTCACAACGGAAATGAAATGTTAAACTGAACACCCCAACTCCCACACCCCCCCCCCTTTCACGAAAACTAAGCGGAGCTCCACGCTCCGGGTGTACGACATTTCACGACGTTCAAGACAAAGATCCCCTTCATCGCCTTCTAACAGTCCGGCGAGGCAAGGGCTGTTAGCGAGCACCTATTGTAGCGGGCGAGGCACGGCACACGAGGGCGTGGGTAGCCGGCACCACGGCCCAGGTTCTGATGTTTACACACCTGACCAGGTGCTTGCTTCAGGTTGAGTCGACCTGGGGGAGGCAGGGGGGGGGGGTTGCCCAGGACCGGCCGTGAACGGGAATCGAACTCGGGTTCCCGGGTCCATAACGCATCGTGCTCACCGCTTGCCCCGTTCTCACCCCCCACGCTGCTCCTCATACTCACAGACGCTCGGACACACACGGGGACACACACACGCCTGCGTGCACGCGCACACGACTGGGCCTCGTTGTGTCGTGCTGTGAATCATCGTGCCGCATTACGCCCCGCGGTGTGGCGAGCCGCGTGCCCCCCCCTCCTCCTCCTTTCGCGTTGTTCGGGCCGCCGTTTTGTATTTGTCACTTGCCCCAACGAGGCACGGCTCGAGCTGCCACCGAGAGAGGGAGGGAGGGAGAGAGAGAGCTGCTTTGTGTTGGCTGCTTTTGTGCTGTCATGTCATTGCTGTGCCATGCCTTGGCCTCGTCTTGTTATGGGGGCTCACACACGTGGCTTCTGCCCCTCGCTGGGTGACGCACTTTTTTTGACTTGTTGCAGCTAAATAAACCAGCAACAAAAAATGTTGGCAGCGGCTGCTACGTAACAGATGTGTTGGTACCGGGGGGGAGGGAGGGGGGCGGGCACGAACGATCGCAGATTTCGCTCGGAAGTAAACATGTCGATGGGACCTTTTTGCCAGTATCAAAAATGATGAAAAATAAGAATCGGTTTTACCCTTTCTGGCAATAAAACAGGAGGCGTTAAGATGTCCAAACACCAAATAGAAACCTTTTGCAAGACATCAAGTCTGCATTAACCACACACGGATCTTGTGGTGAACATGCAATCAAACATGCTCTGATAGTATATGCATTGTCTTTGAAACTGATTGGCCTACACCAGAGGCAGACTTCGTTATGGCCTAGTCTCGCCGGCGTCAGACCAGAGAACGCCAAATGGCGAACAGTACAAAGACGATGAAAGTATCAGAACACGTATAGCTCGAGTTGAGCAGTTATATCTACGGGACATTTTCAGAAGTGAACAACCCGCCATCCCTATGCTCGTCACGGTGAACTCGAGGGTCACGTTCGTACAGGAGGAGTTCCAATTATCCATTGTGGTAGTGGGGGGGACTAATATCGCAGATCCCAATTACCCGTGGGGGGCTTTCCCACACATCTAAACCACTTACCCGCGGGGAAATAATTCCCGGATAAGCATAGGCATTTGCTGCTCAACTCCTCTCATGCGTGGAACTTCTGCGACTAATTTGAGATGTGACACATTTTCCCGCAGAGCATGCCGGGAAAAAAGGTCCCCCGGTAAATTCCCACGTGGGTGATTGTGCGAGTTTGCTACGTGAATTTGCGCCGTAAAAACCGTGAAAATGTCGCACGTAATCGGAAGCCGTTCCGCGATGGAGAAACATTTGCGAGTAACGGCGAATAATTATCGGTGGAGCGCCCCCCCCCCCCTCCGCTTACGAGAGGAGCTATCGTGGACCCCTTTGCTGGTTTCTGCCGATGATAGGAGCCAGCCTTAAGTTACGTAGGGTGATGGATAAAGAGGATTTATATCGTAGAACAATTGACGGGGCATGTCACAGAAGGCACTGTCCAGGCTTTGAGTTGGGAGTGGAAGGGACAAGCCCCGTCGGTGAGATCTTAAATAGATGCGGTGAGCCGGGAATACGGACCGTCTCTGGGAAAGGACATTCCTGGCAGCAGAGGAGATGGAGCGACCTTCCCGTTTAGCGAGGGCCGATGAGAGGTTCATAGAGAATAGGCAGCGCTTTTTTGGAGCGGAAAGAGTGGGAGGGAAGGTTGGGGAGCTGCGGAGTGGGGGGGGGGATGAGTTCAAGAGACAATTCAGGAGCAAGGACGTAGGGGGTATGAAAGATATTCTTGTAGTGCGTGCACTGCTGGATTGTGAAGGAACTTGAGAACTGGAATGATGTCAAAAACATTCAAAACCGCCCGGACACGTGAGCGGTTGTGCATCACACGTCTCCTTTCTAGGGCCTAAGCCAGTGGTGGATATTCCAGAATAACTAAAAGCGACCTGGCCACAAATGATCGCTCATCGAAGTGGCTGATCATAAGGAATGGAAAGCAGCCCAAATACTTTGAACTACTCTGGACCTCCCACAATGTGGTACAAATTTTATAAACCTCAGAAGGATGATGGGCTGAGACAAGCTCCGATGAGGATTTTAACTTATCACCTTTATTTTGTGAGTCGGGTATCCCAGGTGCAGATGTCAACCTTCCTTGCCTTGCTGTTGAAAAACAATGATAAAATATAGATTCCTGTGCTGCCGATTGAGATAGCATTGTTTAACACTATTCACACCGCTTTGCCAGCATTGGAAGTGCTCAGTGATGTTGCTCTTACTGGTCCACGGTCAATGAGATGGCAAGCAGCAAATTACAGAAGCTGGTGGCCCACCTAGTGACCCACCTTGTGACCCACCTTGTGGCCCACCAGGTGGCCCACCTGGTGGCCCACCTGCCCAAGTGACTCGGGGTAGAGCGAGCGGCTCGCAATCGCGTTGGCTCGGGGGTCGACTCTGCTTGTCATCCCTCCTGGGTCGATAGGTCAACGGTGGATAGACTCGTCCCCATCGTAGAAAAGTGGAATTTCCACCACTGTCTGAGGGCTGAAACCAGGAGATGATCATCAGCGCCTCGATTGTTATCTCGTGAGCAGCAATGCGCTCTTACACTGTCTTTGGTAGTTATTCCCATGCTGCAGCGCGACTTGACAGGTGGCAAGTATTTTAGCCAGCCCTGCGGGGGAGATGATGGGCCGAGCTAACCCTACGTCCAAACTCAAAGGTACACGTTGCCCTGTACTGGTCAATGAAATGAATCCAACCGCACTAGCAGCAGCATTAGTTTTGTTGTGCATCTGGCCGGGACGGCAGGCCCGCTAACTGTCCGCGAAGGACACGGAGGGTTCCCAGGTGTAGAGCCACGCACGGCGCTGCGGCACCAGTGAAGGAGGAGGCGGCAGGCATTGGGTTTCAACGCGGGGGGGGGGGGATCCAACTCCACGAATATATATACACCCTGTCCTTTCACGCATCCGGTGGCCTCTCCCGGCACTGGTAGCCAGGGAAAATAGTCCTTTTGTTAAATGTCAAGGTCTGGTCTCGTGTTTAACCTTCGCTTTGCCTTTTTCATTTTGAAACGGTGCTTGCAATTTCTCATTGCAGGCGGGGGTGGAGGGGGGGTGGGTGTGGTGGGTGGGCGGTGTTGATGGTGAATATTACAATTCTCAGATGTTATTTTTCTGCTCGGTTGCATCGAGGCACGTTGAGTGGTGGTGCATTGGCGGAAGGCTTCTCCGCGTCCGTCTTTGCGTTGCGTGGAAAGTTGCAGTCGCCTTCCGAATGGCCGGAGTTTTGAGAAACGAGCCTGCCTTATCGACATGGGAAGTGACGCCTGAAACTGTCCCGCATATAGACCTGTCAAACAAACTCCACCGCTGATGAGAATTTACATCAATGGTGGGGAAGGGGGCGGTGTGGGCCCTGGGGGGAGCGCTCGCGGAAATGTCAAACGACACGCAATGAGATCGCTCGCCAGATGTGGCTCGTTCCAACTCTGGCGCGGGGTGACTTCGAGACCAGGCAACGAAATAGCAAACTAAACTGAACAAGTTTTTTTTATTTTACCAGGTAAGGCCCACTGAAATCACGTAGCTATTTATCAGGAACGACCTGGCCACAAATGATAGCTCAACGAAGTGGACATTTAAAAAACTCTTTCTTAACGTGGAGGGGAAAACCGCAGAACCTGGAGAAAAATCCACACGACCACAGGGAGAGAGACACGCAAACTCCAAATATACAGCAGCAGGCGTCCGGGTCGGGATTGAACCCCACGACCTCCTGTATACCAGGCGAGGGAGTTAACATCTCCTAGCCACCGTGAGCCCCAAGCGACGAGTGCGAGGCGACATTGTTTACGCGCCGGGGAAATCGTCGCTGCCTGAGCAGGCTCACGACACGGCGCCCGGCGAGACCCTTCTTCGCTCGGCCGCCTGACGAGCCGTGAGGTCTCCTCGTTATCTTTACGCCGAGTGGCGGCATCCACAAAACGGTCACGGCTCCAGCGGCGGTGTCGGCGCCTTTCCAGTTGTGGGGTCCAAAAGAAAGTCGCAGCCCCCCCCCACCCACGGCCTGTGAAGGCTCGGGGCCCACGCTGGCAGCTCGCGCAGCCGCTTTGGAATCAGAATCGGAAGCTTAGTTTAGCCTGGAGAAATCCGATGAGCTATGAAGCTCTTTCTTTTTCTTTTACATCGGCCGGGCGGCCCCCCCCCCCCTCAGTGAGCCTCCGGCGGTTTGCGTCGGCGAGAATTTGACTGCCCTCATGTTTGCAACAAAAACAAAACGAGAACGGGCACCCGCCAGTTGCTCCTAGCCCAAGTCTCGTCCCAACCGTCAGACACCCCCAGCCCCCATCGGGGTTCTGTGTCAGTTGGACAAAAAAACCAAAACTTTTTTCCCCCTCCACCACGCCGACTCCATTGCAGGCTTTGCCGTCGCTGCTACCATGTTGACGGCGGCTTAACGCGGCGTCAATTGTAAGGGTCGCCTCTGAACATTGCGACCAGCGTTGCGCGTATTGGAGCACGCGGACGCCGGACGCTGTTTTTGTTTTTTAGCCCGAATTTGCGAACTGTCTCCGCGGTGTCTCGATTTGCGTTGCTGGCGGCACGCAAACGACGTCGCTCTACCGACCGCCGCGCGGAGTAACGACTCGACAGGAGGGCGGCGCAATTCCACCGTCGAGTACAGCTCCTCTTCGTCGTCATCATCAACATTACCGTGAGCCTTGGACAATCCACTGCTGGAGGTGTTTAAAACGTCAGCAACCCGTGCCGGCCTTCATAGGTGCTGCTCGCTGACAGCACTTGCCCCGACGGTCTGTTAAGGCTACACGGGGGATCTTTGTCTTGTGATTGTTCAGCAGCACAGATAGTGTGCCTTTATTGACAGCTGTACAGGGGAGGGCCTGTGAAGGTTGGTGGGTGGGGCGGGTAGGGAGTGGGGGATGGAATGAGACCGGTAAATGTTCAACTTTGTCTGCCGAGTGAATAATATTGACGAGGTCTCCTCGGCAGGGCATGCCTCGGGGCAGAGCGCGAGACGACGACGTCGCTCGACGACGTCACGGGGCGAGACACCTGGGGCCAGAAGGGCACATCTTAGCCACTCGCTGGCACCGCCGCGGTTGCCTTGTGTTGACATCTCCTTGTGGTGGATCACGCAAGCGAGTCAGACGTGTGCAGCAAGTCGCGAAATCGTTTGATTGCACGTGTGTACGTTGAACCTATTCCACGGCGCACGTAGACCAACGTGCGTGCGGTGCAGCAGATACCCCCCCCCCTTGCCCCCACCGCTTCTGTCTGCGCCGTGAGACTGCGGAGAGGCGCTCGCTCGCGTGGCCCGGCCGTGGGGGGGGGGGGGGGTCGAGGGGGGGGGGGTGGTAAGCGGCAGCGCGGTTCGAGCCGCGTAACCTCCCCGGTTAATACTGCCGGGCGGTGTACGGCCTGTAAACAGCTCTATGCACACACACACACGCCTAAGTGACAACATTGGAAGGTAGTCACTAACATTAGCTTTACAAGTCAATTAGCCCCATTTGTCGACATGTATTGAGTAATAAAATGACCCCGGGGTAAGAAAAATCGGCTCAATAACTTCGGTGTTTGTAAATTACTCCGGGCGCGTTCACCACAAACGCGCCTCTCTCTTGCCTGCCTCGACCTGCACGTACACACGCACGCACACGAACACGCGCGGAAAAAAACACAAAGACAAAGATCCCCCCTATATCCCGTACAGGCTGTTGGGGCAAGTGCTGTTAGCAAGCACCTATGAAGGCCGGCACGGCACACGAGGGGGTTGGTGGCCAGCGCCACGCCCGGCCGCCTTTGTCTCCCCAGTGGCGATGTTTACACACTGCACCAGGTACTCAATTGAGGCCGAGTCGACCTAGAGGAGGCCCAGGACCGGTTCAGATATTCTTCTCCGATGTTGGCCTTGAGCGGGAATCGAACTCTGGTCGCCGGGTTCATAACGCAGCGCGCTAACCACTACACTACCTTTCCCCACAAACACGCACGCACAAGAACACGCGCACGAGCTCGTGCGCACACACGCGCACACACACGCGCACACACACATGCACACAAAGGACTCACTTTCACCCTGGCCAGACTGTAGGGGCAAGTGCTTTCAGGAGCCCCTTATTAGGGTCTAGCCGGCACCGTACGGAACACGGCAGGGGGCGTTAGGGCCACAGAACCACACCCAGCCACCTTCGTCTCCTCCGCTCCCGCCGACACAACGAGGCCCGCAGGATCGGTCTGCAGGAGGGCTGCCCCAGCCTCCGATGTCGAAGGAACCGACCGGAAATAACACCCTGGGTCCACCGGGTTAGTAAGACGGTGCGCTAACCGTGGCACTCTGCGCTCAAGCCCACGTGTGCACGCTCGCGCGCGCGCGCGCGTGTACTCCAATGCGAGCACGCACGCGCACACTCGTGCGTCCCAGGTGTCTGTACGCGATTGTCAACGTGAAGCCAATTTTGTGCAAGGGGAGAGTGGGCGGGCGAGCGGGCGGGAGGGGCGGTGGAGGGAGGGAGTGGAGTGGGGGGCAGCGAGGCCACGTCGTTCGTGGGGGACGCAACGTCGTGCAGCTACAGTCGGCCCTGTACCTAACGCCCTGTGTTTATCCAGGGAAGCCTCACCGAGTCTCCACTGGATTATTTTTTAACGAGGGGTCCCTGCAACAACAGTGACATTCTTGGCCAGTTCCCATCGCTGAGCGTTTGTGACGTTGACCGTGGCCCTGCGTTGCGATCTGCTGTCGAGCCGTGGCGTCGTGAGCCGCTGGAGAGATCCCTCTCTCTCTCGCTCGCTCTCTCGCTCGCTCCCTCTCTCGCTCTCACGCATTCAGAAATTGCGAGCGGCCACCATTTTGAGCCCGGCGAATCAACGTTTTCCTTTTTTTTACGCACGTCGCAAAAAACGTTGCCGCGTCACTAAAGCAAGACTGCCACGCGCGCCCTGCGCGCCGCGGCCGCATTGCCACGGACAGATAACAGCGAGCTGCCGTCTTCAAAAGGGACATCGGCGTGAATGAAAATCATTTTTTAAGCACCACCGTCTGAAAAATCCATCTGTAGTCCACGCGTGCTCAGGAATTCCGTTACGCGCGCATAATGGAGCACACGCGCGCACGCATGCACGCGCACACACGCACACACACGCGCACTTTCCCTTCACACACTCCGGTCTTTGTGGTGGACCACAGATGGTGCGGCTCTCCAATCGTGAGCTGCGTCAAAGGCTGTGAATCATGGTTGGGTAGTCCATTACATGACGGTCCCTAGGATGCGCTGGGGTCCCCCTCCGGCTGTGGGTGGCGGTGAGTTGGGACCGGGGTGATGCGGGGGGTGGAGAACCATCATCTGCGGTTTTGAAAATAAAGAGAGCCGCAGTGCACGCAAGGCGGCACATCGACGTTCAGCAGCGCCGCGATGTCCGCTGAGTTCACTTCTAGCCCCCAGGATGGAGAAGGCTTGGCATGAATGTGCCGTTCCGTTGCCATCGCCTAACGAAATCGTTCAGCGTCCTCCAGTGTAAATAAATATCCTGATCCTGCGTTCCCGGGTAGTTTTCGAATTTCCCGTCCGTTTCACTCGCGCGTCAAGGGGGACGCCGCTGTGCGTCCGTAGAAACGTCGCCAAACAAGTTGGGGGGGGGGGTGGGTGGTTGGCGACACGCAGAGTAACGTTCCCTATCGGTTTCTCCCGCGCAGGAGAAGTCTGTTACCTAACTCCGTTTTTTTATGCTCGGCGGCATGAGCGACGCACCACCGCCACATGGTGGTGCAACACAAAAAATTATTTTTTTGGGTGGGGGGCTCCCCCCGCCCAGCCCCCCCAAAATGTACATCAGCTGTGCTCGCAGCGGCGGTTCACGTCACAAAGTAAAAACATTCGTTTGGAACTCGGTCAGCGGAGCGCAGGGTTCGGATCGCCAGCTCCTTGCCCGCCGCCACCCTCCATCCAAACAAAGCCCCCCCCCCCCATGTCCCCCCTCTTATGTCCCCCCTCGCTTCTCCCCCCACTTGCCCCCCCTCGTGCCCCCCCCCCCTCATGTCCCACCCCCTCGTTCCCCCCCTTGTGTCCCCCCCTTGTGTCCCCCCCTTGATGCCAAATCAAGCCGCCACATTTGCAACTCTGATATTACAAGTGAATTTTCCAAGTGGAGTTCATCCTTTCTTCGATTGTTTGATTTATCTGCCCGTGCAACTTCCTCCGTGGTTTTCCACCGTCGCTCACCCCGGCAGTGGAAAGAGAGCGCCCACACCTCCGGGAATCCTTCATTCGAGCGTCCACGCCTTCGTCTCAGTATTCACGAGGATGCCAATTAGCACTCGTTGTCCCAAACCTGAGGACTCCTTCAGTGTGTGTCTTAATGAATCAATCGCCGAACACCGAACTCAAATCGCTCCACCTCTCACATCTAGTATTGCCACAAAAAATGTAACTTGATAACGCTTCACTCTTAAATGCTCGCAGGACATTGCAAATGTATATATCGCGGAAGGCATATGTGGTTTTAAAATTGTTCTTGGAAGAGTGTGTAATTCCTTGGATACGTTCCAGAGCTAAACTGATTGAAGTCTGTCGTGTGCCATTACACAATTTTTATTCCGTTGCTTCTTCCAATCCTTGAATTCAAATAGTTTAGAAAAATGCATTTGTTCCTCGCAGCATTCTGCTCCAAGTCCCTGCTACTGACAGACATTGACGTGCGTACGTGTGTGTGTACGTGTGTGTGTGTGTACGTGTGTGTGTGTGTACGTGTGTGTGTGTGTACGTGTGTGTGTGTATGTGTGTGTGTGTACGTGTGTACGTGTGTGTGTGTACGTGTGTGTGTACGTGTGTGTGTGTGTACGTGTGTGTGTGTGTACGTGTGTGTGTGTGTACGTGTGTGTGTGTATGTGTGTGTGTATGTGTGTGTGTACGTGTGTACGTGTGTGTGTGTATGTGTGTGTGTGTGTGTACGTGTGTACGTGTGTGTGTGTACGTGTGTGTGTGTGTGTGGAGCGGTAGTGTAGCGGTTAGCGCCCTGCGCTACAAACCCAGCGACCCGAGTTCGATTCTCGCTCGCAGCCACCACCAGTGACGATTATTTGAATCGGTCCTGGGCCTTCCCTAGGTCGACTCAGCCTTCAAATGAGTACCTGGGGCGGTGTGTAAACATCGCCGCTGGGGCGACAAAGGCGGCCGGCGTGATGCTAGCCACCCACTCCCTCGTGTGCCGTGCCGGCCTTCATAGGTGCACACTAGCAGCGCTTGCCCGAACAGTCTGTTAAGGCTATGCGGGGGATTTTTGTTTTGTGTGTGTGTGTTGTACGACGATTGCGTGGCGAATTAACAACCGTGCACGGGGCGCAGTGGCTCTCAGTCTTCTTGGGGCGGCGGTCCCCAATCAACACCGCTGGATCCCCCTCCCGTAGCCGCCCGTGTGAGCTGGGCCGTATGGAATTCGGCAAAAAAAAGAAACACGTTTGTTTTATTATTTTACTTGTGGGTTGTTAGGTGTCCTGGCCGGGCACCTACGATTAGCGGGGTTGGCTACATTCCGGCGCGAAAGAAGTTCACCGTACCTACATACGTACACACATACCTATGTAGTGAGTTCAATTGAGTCGCAGACGTACTCTTTGGAGGCAACACATTTATTAACACCAACACACTAACACAAAGGCCACATTAACTGCCCCTTTACCAGATAGCAACCTACGGTCGTGGACCACCAGGCTAACTACACTAATGACACTGGGAGTAGCTACAACGGACAGGACCCAAGCTTGGGTCCAGGTCCACGTGTTGGTGACTCTTCGTGGACCGTAGGACGTAGATTCTTCAGGATAACAGCAGCAGCCGGTCGCTCTCGGGGACCCGGCTTATATGGCCCCTCCCGTGGCTCGCTCCGCCCTTGACCACGACCACCTTCGAGAATCCCCCAGTGGTTTCTCTCCTCACACGTGATCGCCCGCCAGCCCCCTACTTGGGGGTTCCTGTGGAGACTCCACCGATCACGTGTCCTCTGGGGTCGACCAGAGTGCCACGGCCTTCGGTAACCCCATTCCCCTGGCCGGCACCCTCACCCCCCTATCCTATAGGGGTCGGCACTGCACGCCGAGCGTGGTGCCTTCATCACAGTCGGTCAGTGCTCACCGAGCCCCGCTAGGGTCGCTACTGCATCCACATTCAAGTGGTGTCCGTGATGTCATGACATCGCACGCCGTGCCTCTCTCAGGCCGGCTTCACACAGTGACATCCAACGATGTCACTACATCTACATACATACGTACACACACACCTCCATACATACATACCTACACACCTCCATACGTACACACATCAACCGCACCGACCTCGAGAACCACTCTTCGTTGTTTGTGGGAAGCCGGGATGCGAACCCGGAATGTGAATGCTCACTCGCTCACTCAGTGCTCACGTCGTGGAAGAAACGTTGACCCACTGAGCCACCGGGCCATCTCGATACAGCAGCACCGGTTGTTTAACTCGTCGCGGCGCACAGAGGTGCAGATGGATTCCCGGGCCGGCCCTTCGCTTGTGGGACGACGGGCTGGGCCCGGCTGTGCGTGGGGTGGTGGGGGGAGCGAGCTCAGGGCGAGGGTGGTGGGAGCCATCGGTTTTCGGGGTTTGGGAAGGCGCTCACCACGCAGGGGAAGGAGTGAGGAGAGAGTTGGGCCACGCTTTTCACGAAGGCGGCGGTCCTCGGCTTGTTGCACCGCGCGTCGATTCTAAACTAAAACTGTCAGCTCTTCTTTTTTTTTTGCAGGTTAGGCACACTGAGCGATATAAGCTTTGTTTCAGAAGCGACTTGGCCACAAGAGGATAGCTCAACCAAGTGGCTTATCGTCGTGTGGAAATGTATAGCAGGCAAATACTCGAAACGCACGGGGGAGAGAGACACGCAAACTCCAAATATACAGCAGGCGTCGTCAGGGTCGGGATCGAACCCACGACCTCCTGCGTTCCAGACGAGGGAGTTAACATTCCTCACCGCCTTGGCCCATCTTCCCACATCGAGTGACGCTGGGAGACCAAGCGATCGCCCCTTCCTTTCCACTTTTTCTGTGGCGACGTCGCCGGCTGGGGTGGGGGTTCCACAAGCGATGTGACGCAATTGCGCGTCCAGCAGCGCATTTTTAAATCTTGACGGTGACTCCTCGAAGCTGCGGAGCATCCCTGTGAAGATACGTTTAACAGTTTCTCCAAAACCCTGACCCCTTGCTACAGAGATTGTGGTCGTTTGTAACTTATAATCCATCCGGATCTCTCACAGAGAAGGGCAGTGTGAGAGAATGCTCCGCAGAAGCGGACATCACCGAGCTAACTCTGAAAAGCGTTTTGCCACCATCGCTGCATGTGATGCTGTTGCTTAGCCCAGTTCTGCTGCACGAGCTACTGCTACGACACCACTCTATACGTAATCATAATTAAGCATCCCCCATTCATCCTCGTAGATTATCAGGGCTTTTAGCGAGCGCCTGTTAAGGCCAGCACGATACTTGACGGGTTGCTGTGACCGGCACCGTACCCGGCCACCTTTGTTTCCCACCCCTCCACTGGGGTTCACAGATTTCAGAAGGCCGTGAAACAAAACCGAGCAGGGGCTGTGGTTGTAGCGCAGCGTTTAAGCGACGACACCGCCACTCCTCGCAACGCGGAGACAAAGATCCCCCGTGTAGCCTTAACAGACTGTTGGGGCAAGTGCGGTTAACCTATGAATGGCCGACACAGTACACGAGGCCACCTTTGTCTCCCCAGTGGCGATGTTTAGACACCGCACCAGGCACTCATTTGAGACTTGAGTCGGCCTCGGGGAGGCCCAGGACCAGTTAAGATCATCGTCACCGGTGTTTGCCTTGAGCAGGAATCGAACTCGGGTCGCCGGGTTTGCTGGCGCGGCTTGCTAGCCGCTGCACCACCGCTCCCCCACTCCTCGCAACACAAATACACAGACCCGTGCGACGCAACCGAAACGTTGGGTTTTCCGTGCCAACGCATTTTGGTGCACGAGGCAACTCGTAAACAAGGGGCCTCGGTGGTTCGAGGCGGCCGCCACTTTGAGGTTTATTTTCCTCCCCCTTTGTGGCTGCGATGGAGAAACCTCCTTTCTGAGGCACGTATATAAAAAAAACTGAAGAAAAAAACACACGAGCAGTTGAGGGCGCGCGCAGGCCCAACAATCTCCGGGTAATCGCTTCCACATGCGAGCTGCCGCCACTGCGGCCTGCTCATGGAAAGAAGAAAAAAAAACCTCTTTCCACAACAGGAAGCCCTGCTGGCGTGGAGAGCGTGTAGCTAACCACAGGGAGCTGAGCGCCAAGCCAATTGAAATCTAGGGAAAACCGCCAACTTCCTTTAACAATGTTTGGTTTTTTTGGAGAAAGCGATTTGCACGCTGCCCGCTCCGTCGCCGCTCTCGCTCCTCGAGCCGCGGCTTTCCGCTGTTGCCACATCGTCGCCACGTTACCTCGTCACCTCATCGCCACGTTACCTCGTCGCCTCGTTACCTCGTCACCTCGTCGGCACGTTGCCTCGTTTCCCAGTCTCTTGGGGAGGGGTGCTAAAGGTGACCTCCAGTGTCACGAGCACCGCGTTGGGGCCAAGCCGAGGGTGGGTGCAGTCGGGGGTGGGAGAGACTTGTGGCTTTGTAATAAGTAAGAGTGATGGGGTTAAACAAAAGTTACACAATTTTGCCAAAATGCATGCCTTGGTTTGTGACTGTGGCACCGGTGCAAACTTTGTTAACGTGGGAACTGAGATCCTTGGGTCAGGGTTCGGGATAAGGCTCTGGTTGGGGTTACGCCTGCGGTTAGGTTGGAGGCAAAGGATATCGCTGTGCTAGAAAGGGAGGGGTTGCTTTGGGTTTGGCTCGCGGCAAAGATTGTGGTTAAGATTTCTTGTTTTTTCTAAAAAAAAAATTACCTTTCATCAGGAAAGAGCAAATTTTAAACAAGTTAAAAACCGTTTCTTTTTTTTTTACACACCACTATCCCTGTCGATCAGGGACCGTGCATGTTTATATTTCGAGCAATGTCGCTGCAGGCCAAGAGAAGGGAAGTGTCGCGGTAGTTCAACAACGGCGATCAGACATGTGTGCGGTTAGCAGCGCACCTGGCCCCCGGTTCCACTCCATCTCCCGCCGCTGCCCAGCCGGTCGACGCATTCGCTACACGGGCGCACCGTCGTTTGCTGATGGCGCTGCGGTTAAAGCGTGGGCATTTGAGCGGTAACCGATCCGGTCGGCGTGGGTGTGAGAGCCAGGCCTGGGTGAGGGGGCGGCGTCTTATCCGGAGCGCCGTACGACCCGGAGAGTACGGTCGTCCTACTTGTCCACCCACGGCGAAATGCGCGGGGCAATGTGCGCAGCCCGCACGGCCCACGCGGTAGCCACATGGCCCTGAGCGAGAACCCACGCTCCTCCCACGTTTGGTGTGTGCGTTTAAACGGGTACCGGGACACGGTTACGTAACTTTCCGTGCGCACGCCGTACGCGTGTGTCCAGCGGCGGGCCTGTGTGAGTGTGGAAGCTCCGCGATGAGGTCCGGATCCGTCCTGCGGTATCCCCGAGTTCACCACCATCGTTTCCCCTCTGCAAAAACATCTTCGTACTCTATAGTAGGTATGTTTACGACTCTCCACGTTGGCGAGGTGTTTACTACCTCGCTTGGTTTACAGGAGGTCGTGGATTCTATCCCGACCTTGACGCTTGCTGTATATTTGGAGTTTGCGTGTCTCTCTCGGCGTGGTTGGGTGGATTTTTGTCCGGGTCCTCAGGTTTTTCCCTGTACATTTAGAATCAACATCAAGCATTTAGAGTATTTGGCCACTATACATTTCCACGTGATGATAAGCCACTTCGTTGAGCTATCATTTGTGGCCAGGTCGCTTTTGAAAAAGAGCTACGCAGCTCAGTGGTAAAACAAAAAAAAATTGCATGTTGAACTTCATGTATGCATGTGCATGTATGTATATATGCATCCATATGTATGTGCGTGTATGTGTAGGGATAGAGGAATCTTTGTGTACAGTGGCGGTTCACACGAGTGCGGTGTCGCGAGAAGTGCCGGTCTCCGCAGCCCGGCGCGTCTGCCGGCACGTTCCTACGACTCGCGCTCGCTCGCGTGCTCGCGTGCTCGCGTGCGTTCATGCTCACGTGTCCACGTGCTCGCGTGCCCACGTGCTCGCTGCGTTCGTGCGTGCGCCCACACGTTAAGAGGCGCTGCTTTCTGCTCGTACCGAGGCGCTGGCCGAGTCGTCCTTTTCCGGCGAGGGAAGCTCCAGTTACACCGGCGGGTTTTTTTTGTTTGTTGCGCTCTCCTCTACCCCCCTCCCCTGGGCCCTGCGAAACTTCTGAGACAAATTAGAGTTTTGACGTTTTCTTGGCCCGAGGCCCTGGCGCAGCGGTGTGTGTCGCGGATGCGACTGGGTCGGCTCGTGCTTTGGCAGATCCGCGGGGGGAGCCGGTGTGGCCTTACATCTCATGCTCGTTTCGTAACAATAATCTCACGGGGGGGGGGGGGGGTTTGCAAAAGTGACGTAGAGGCCCCTTCTTATAGCTTGTGACAACAACAACCAACAACGGTGGTCGTGTGTTCGTATCGGAGTCCAAACTACGCGTGTATTAACCACCCATGCCTACACGCTCGCAGGTCTCTTGCAAACGGTAATGAACCTCCAGGGGCTCTCAGCCGGTTGAATGAAGAACAATCAAATTAATCAATCTGCGCGGTCAGTTTATGAAGGTGCTGCCCTAACCAGGGTTCGCAATTAAAAGAGAGGAACGCTGCCTTCGTTTGCAACTTCTGGCAGCGGAGCACTTTTTGTCTTGCGGTGAGCTCGTCGCTGAGCGCCTCCAGACACGGTGCGCGTCCTTGAGAGGAGCCAGCGATTCCGTGTCTCTGCTGCGACGTGGCCACATGGGCGGCACCGTTATAATGCTGATCGCGCGCCGTTATCGCGCCGTTTCTGAGCGGTTGACGACGAACCGCTTTCTTGAGCTGAGCGGCTGAGCGGTACAGTGAAACAGTACGCGGAGCGATAAAATAATGCAGTGGCTGCGCACCCTCGGTTATTTGTCCTGCCATCTCACTGGGTGTCCGTAGTAGTAGTACATCGTATCTCGCCACACTCTCTCGTTACATGATTTAGGCAGAAATTTCTTTTGCTAAACGCGTTTTTCGCCCAAAGTGGCCCACAGGACAGCGGAGGACCCTGGGTCACTGGCTGGTGGTCACTCACGGCATGTAGGCCTCAAGGAGGCCCACAGTGGCACCCCGGAACAACTACTGGCTCAGGAGTGGCTATGACCCTGGTGGCATTGTGCTGGACACCAACCACTACCACCACCACAGCAGGTGCCTTCGGAGGCTTTGGGCCATAATGACATCAGCATGGCAAAGTTTTGCTCTTATTGTGTCCTGATCCCCCTTTATGGAACTGTCACCATCATAGAGCATCACCCAGGTGGTGAAGAACGTCCAGATTTAAATGCCTCATTCGAGACGCAAAACATCGCACACCGCCCGGCTTTGACATCCCCTCAAGTCACAGTGGTGGTGGAACCATCAACCCCATCACGTGACATCGTTAACAGGACGACCCGCAACACGAGCCACAGCAGCGCCATTGTTTCCGTGCGGCCCAACCGCTAGACCGTAGAGTAAGCCACCGTCGTCTGCGCCTCTTCATCGTAAATCGACACGAACCGAAGCCCTCTCGCCGTGGCCAGCAGCAGACCTCGACATTGGCATCGAGCTCCTGAACCGCATCGCCGCTGCTGTCATGCGCAAGAATAGAAACGCTTCTTGTGCCCGTGATGAAAAGGCTGAGGCTGCCTTGTCGCTAAATGATAACACGGGTTCTTATTTTGGCTGGGGGTGGTGGGGGGGGTGAGTAGGAGCCTCGGGGTGGGGGGGGTGAGAGTGGTGAGGGGGGTGACGAGGCGTGGAGGGGCAGCTGTGGCGATGTCTCGGAAGCGTGGCACGCGTTCAGCCTCCGCTGTTGGGATGGCCGCCCCCCCCATGACCACCGCTCGCGTCCCGGGCACCTGCCCCAGGGCCGGTGCACAACAGCTGACGGTGCTGCACCTGCCCTTGGCAAGAGAGGAAGTGGTGGGGGAGGGGGGGAGGGGGGAGGAGAGGGAATGAGGGCGGGAGGGAGAAGAGGGGAGGAGAGGAAGGGAAGGGATGGAGGGAGGAGATGGATGGAGGGAGGGAGGGGGAAGGATGGAGGGAGGGAGGGCAAGTGGTTGGGCCACTCAGACTGACACAGTGGCACAGAGGCGCCACTGTGTCACGCACGGCGTGAGTGGAGCGCAGAACCTCCCGGCGTCTCCAAGTGGCCATGGTGGATCCCCGCTGCGGAAGCGGCCGGCGGTGAGCGGTCCATCCCGTTGGCCGTCGCACCGTTGAAGGACGTTTGTTTTGTTGAATGGGATGTCACCTCCTGCTCAAGCTGCTGAGCTGCGTTACTCGCAAGCGACGTGCGCTGCACGCGCAATTCCTTGGCTCTTTGGGAGTTGAGCAAATCGTCGGTTCACCCAGACCGTGTTGCTGACAAATGTTGTCCCAGTAGCTCCCGTTTGAACCTCTGTCTCTCTCCTGGGCCCAGCTACAGTTTGCTCAAGGATTGTGGCGATGCTGCTGCTGCTGGTGGTGGGTTGGCAGTGGCACACAAGCACGGATAATAACCCTGTTATGGCCTTGAAGGTTAAAGTCTGTGGTAGGTGACGTTTTGGGCAATGGCTCTTCTGCACAGTGCAAAGAGAGGCCAGAAAAGTGAAAAATTTCTCATAACGAAAGAAAGAGTGGGGGGGGAGGCTTTGGTTTCGAGCTGACGTGAACACAGCCACAACTCCGAGTGAAACAATTCACACTGAGCCGTGTCATCCTCTTGCTTTGTGGAAAACCTGTGTGCGTTATCACCACTTATTATTATTACCACGACTACTCCCCTTTATTTAACCAGGAAGCTTCACCGAGATTTAAATCTCCTTAACAAACAGCGCGCGAGGCTAGAGAGAGGGGTGGGCAGAAGGAGTGGTGTTTGGTAGTGGAGTGTGTGCCACTGCGTGACCCGGTAACTCCGACAGTAAACATCCGCTCGCCGCCTCGACGACGTCACCCTCCTGCCGCTACAGCATCTGGAGGAATGGGAGGTGGAATCCATGGCAACCGAATGTGAAATTGGTCCTGTCCCATTGGACGAGGCAAAGCGAGAGGCGTCCACTCGGGGAGCCCCGTGGCGAGTCGGCACAACAACCTGAGCTGGCATGCTCACACGTGGTGGCGGTGGTGCTGGTGCTGGTGGCGGTGGTAGTGTTGGTGCTGGTGGCGGTGGTAGTGTTGGTGGTGACCGTGGTAGTGTTGGTGGTGGTGGCCGTGGTAGTGTTGGTGGTGGTAGTAGTGCTGGTGGCGGTGGTAGTGCTGGTGCTGGTGGCCGTGGTGGTGCTGGTGGCGGTGGTAGTGCTGGTGGCGGTGGTAGTGTTGGTGGTGGCCGTGGTAGTGGTGGTGGTGGTGGCGGTGGCCGTGGTAGTGGTGGTGGTGGCGGTGGCCGTGGTATTGGTGGTGTGGCCGTGGTAGTGGTAGTGTTGGTGGTGGTGGCCGTGGTAGTGGTGGTGGTGGTGGCTGTGGTAGTGTTGGTGGTGGTGGCCGTGACTGTGGTAGTGCTGGTACTGGTGGCGGTGATAGTGGTGGTGGCCGTGGTAGTGGTGGTAGTGGCCATGGTTTCCACGGGTGAACTCAGACGCGTTGCTCTTCCATATCTGACCGGCCACATTCACGTCAATGAACTACCTCGCCTGGTACACAGGAGGTCGTGGGTTCGTTCCTGACCCTGATATCTGCTGTATATTTGGAGTTTGTGTGTGTGTGTCCCCCCGTGGTCGTCCGGATTTTTCTCTCTGGGCCCTCTGGTTTTCCCCTCTACATTTAGAATCAACATCACTTGTTTTTGGCTGCTACACCTTCCCGCATGATAAGCCACTTTGTTGAGCTATCATTTGTGACCAGGTCGCCTGTGAAAAAAGAGCTACATAGCTCAGTGGGCTCTACCTGGTAAAATAAAAAAATTGTTTAATTTAAGCGTTAACTGCAGCGGATCTCAGCCCGCGAGGTCGCGCCAGGGCGGAGAGCGGCACGGATACCATGCAGGAGAAAGCATCGAGTTGCGGTGACAGCACACCTTGAAAACACAAAACACGAAACACAAAACTGCCCTGCCACTGCATCGGCGAGAGGCGTGGATGTGCCATCTCTCATTATTTGTGGCCTTAAAAATCTGGTGGGGGGGGCTGGGGGGGTGGAGCAGTGGACTTGATTGGGGGGCCCCAACACCAACAGTGTGCCCGTGCCTAAAGCTCCCTTGCTGCACAATTGACGTGCAGTCAATGTCCGTCGCACCGTTTAAACCCCTCGTGGAAGAAAAAAATCCATCGGTGCACTGCACAGTGCTGCCTCTCTCCCGCGTGCATTGCTCTCCGCCTTCCCCCGTCAACGCCGCGCGCTGACCGGCGCGCCGAAGTACGGTCAAACAGCGCCCACGATCATCCGCACGGTGCGGAGGGGCCTATGGCCCGGCAGTGTATGGACAGTCGGGGTGTGCACGGCGTGCATGTGGCAGGCGTGAGCCGCGGCGTGGGATGAATGCATCAAGGTGCCACGCGTCACGTGACGGAGCTACGGGGTCAACGCGCGTACGCAGACCTGCTGAGCGACCGCAAGGCGCCGGCCCACGTGTAGTCTGGCGAGGCCGTTGATCGTCTCGATGCATCGTCTTTGCTGGCACGGGGGGCAGTCGTGCTGGCTGCGCATGAGCACAGGCAGTCATTCCCTGCTTGCAGGCCTAGCTAAACCATCTAGTCTAAACCAAACTATTTATTTAACAATAGCAGAAGCAATGTGGTTCAGGAGATAGATTTTATGCTATTACCAGGTAAGGCCCACTGAGTTGTCTAGCTCTTTTTCAGAAGCGACCTGGCCACAAATGATAGCTTAACGAAGTGGCTTTTCATCATGTGGTAATGTATAGCAGCCAAATACTCTAAAACCCGTGATGTTGATTCTAAATGTGGAGGGGACAACTGGTTGTCTCGGAGAAAAATACACACGACCACGGGGAGAGAGACACGGAAAATACCAATTTACAGCAGGTGTCAGGGTCGGGTTTGAACTCACGACCTCCTGTATACCAGGTGAGGTAGTTAACTTCTTGCCACTGTGGCGCCTACCTGCATGTGCAATCAATCGATGTTTATTCGTTACACGGAAGGTTTGCAGGGCTTTTAATAGACGAGCTGGGAAAATCGGTGACTGCAGGGACACACACGGGCACAGCCTCGACAAACTCAAAAGCACACGATCGAATCGTCGCCTCAAATCGTGACTGCTACCTCCAGTAGCACGAGTTTGGGGAGGGTTGGAGAGCGATGGTGGTAGTGGGGTGGAATCGTGATGACCAGAGAACGCACGTGGTGCCAACTCTAAAGGGGCAGCACTTCACCCTGAGGAGGAGGAGGCGGAATGGAGGAGTGGAGGAGGACTCCGTCGTGGTCAGGGGGTGGGGTGACCACGGGCCTCTGCACGTAAACTCATCCTCCACCAATATGTTAGAACCGTGCCATGCAAATCGGAATTACGTTGATCTGCAACCAAGAACTTTGTAACATTTAGTTTCCATCTGTGATAGCCACAGGGATAGTGTTGTGGGGGGGGGAGGTTACTGATAAATGTGCAGAACCAACTGTGAAGCTATCGCCTCGCTGCTCCAGGCGTCTCCGGGCAGCAACCCAGCCCTCCCCGAGGCCAGGGC